>NC_051159.1:32373216-32528297 GCF_013339745.2 Dermacentor silvarum | reverse complement strand
TGCTTAATCCACCTAACCTAGCCTATCTCCTATCCACTTTAATCCACCTTAATTGACCTAAATCCACCCTAATCCACCTTAATTCACCTTCTTCATCATCATCAGCCTATTTTTATGTACACTGCAGGACGTAGGGGTCTTCCTGCAAATTCTAATAACCCGTCTCGCGCTAGCTAATTCAAACTTGCGCCTGAAAATTTCTTAACTTCATCATCCCACCTAGTTTTCTGACGTCCTTGACTGCGCTTCCTTTACAAATTAAAGCAAATCAAATTTTATTCCCACATACAACCGATGTTGAGTACCATGGACAAAAGGCCAGCAAAGCTTGACGTGGTCCACGGCCTCCACTTTTTTCTACCCTAATTTACCTTAATCAACCCTGATCCACCTTAATCCTCCTCGTCCATCTTAATTGACCTTATTCAACTTTCATCCAACTTCATGTACCGTAATCCACCTTAATCCTGCCTAATGCACCTTGATCCACCTTAGTCAACCCTAGTCCACCTTAATTCACCTTAATTCAATCGCTAATCAATCATTAATTACCTTTGCGAATCGTTAATCATGTCTTATACACGGCTGGACAAGCTTTGGCTCGCTTCTGACCTTCCTTGGCTCACGTGATATTTTCTGTACCTCACAACGCGACCTTGAAGCAAGGCGATCTAAGGCTTTCGCCTCAAAAACAAACTTAGGTGGCTTAAAGAGAGGCTGCTTTAGTAACTTCCACTTGAAATATCAGTCCTGTCAAAACTTTCAGTCATACCATGTGTACAGCCTTGGTAAGTTTGATAAATACCCAGTAACGCAAGACAGACGATGACGGCACATTCAAGTTGCGGGCACCAACTACACGCGACCTCATCAATTTGGACTGCGTCTACTCCAAGCTATAGTTCCATACCTAGCAATAAACGGCGACTACAATGTATTCTGAGTAAACGAAGCACTCCCTTTATGGAGTTTAGAGACCTTTCTTTGCAGAAAAACGGTGCAAGCGCGCTAATGTACTTTCAAATCAGTGACGTCGCGCTGACGTAATATCGCTACAGTTTTAGTACGTTATCGAGAATTCAAAGTTTCGCTTTGCTTTCCTCAGCTAATGACCAACTTTTTTTCTCACCAAATAATCTGAACCATAGTGTTGAAAGAATAGTTCGAAGCTATTAACTCATTTACTGCTGCTCATTAACGTCCCAAAGCAACGTGCACACTCTACAAGCCGACGTATATATTTGGCGGCTCGGGGAAACATTTCGACCACCAAGGGTTCTCTTACGTGTACTCAAAGCACAGCTCGAGTGAGTTTTCGCATTCAAGCAGTATGGGAATTTGACAGCTGTAAACAAAGATCAACTTACCTCTATATAACATCATAGTTCCTTCAAATCGCCAATGGCACTTACCAATGTGAAGTGTTGGGAAGCCACGATCAATGGTGCTACTCTGGGTAACGTGCCCTGGGAGTAAAACGTTTTCTTTTTGGCCGTTGTCACCCTTTAGCCTTTAGTCACGTGCTTCTCCTTAAGAATGTGAAGGACATGTCTAATAATCTACAGCTGTTCAGCTGTCGTTTGTTTCTCACCTCGATAGGTTGCCACGATATATAGTAAGGTAGGTTCAATGTTGTACAAAAAAATGCCTCGGCAAGTTCAAGGCGGTATGATGTATAGCTCAGAGTAATTCAGAGTTGAAAATACGCTTAACCTTGCACTCGACCACGCAACGCTTGAAACAGCGAAGCTGGGGGATCGTAGCCCTGCATTTTCCGGAGGTGCGCGCGAACTTTTCATCTTATCACTCGTGATAATGATAATTTCTTTTCGCGCGTCTCGGACTTACGACCGTCACTACGCGTTGCATAGCGCAGCTTGCAACACTGCCACCGCGTTCCAATGCCGACACCGCGTTCCTGGAGACCCGCCCGTTAATGCGTCTCTCTCTCTCTCTCACACTCTCTCTCTCTCGCTCTCATAGCGTGCAAAACCTCTTCACCTCGCAGAGCACGAGCGTACGAACGCGCCAGCGACGAAGACGACGACACTCGAACGCAATCATTTGGTTCGCATAAATGCATACTCTGCAGGCGTGACAATATACCTGGGAGCGGACTAGCCGAACGAATTTGTTTCGCCCTGTTAAGAAAGGAGGGCTTGGTCTTGTTCATTTGTTTTTGAGACAGGTTGTCTCACGATTTGTGTATTTACGGGATCAAAATCACCAGTTCCTCCGTACTGTCATGCAAATGAGGCTGCGGCGACTACTCCCGGAACTTATAGTGTCGTCGTGTGAAATGATTAACGGTTCTGTAACCGGGTACCTACGCGAAGTGGTTCTCTCGTTCAGGTTGCTGAACGCACGATTTTCTTTAGAGTATTTATTTAATGTTAGGAAGGAAAAACTATATAAGGACCTAGTGGAAAACATGCTCCCAGAGCCCTTGTACCGTATCCCACATAGCGGAGGCCCAGGACAGGATGTGCTCAAACGAGTAAAGAAAATGCCTATACAACCATCAGTTAAAACCTTCTTCTTTCAGTTGCACACGAACACACTAGCTGTTAAAACCTGGCTTAAAGATAAAGGCATCTTTGTACCCTGGACTACTGACTGCTCCTTATGCAAGCAACCAGAAACGATCGAGCACGCATTTCTAGATTGTTGGGACCCAATCTTTCACTGGGATGTGCTTCAGCGCACATTAAAGAAACAATTACCCCTTGACCCATATGGCATTCGTTTCTTGCCGGTAGACGTATCCGAGGATATTCCGTACGATTTGATCATGGTCCTGGGACTCCACGCCTTGTGGAAAACGGGAATGGAATATCGGCATGCTGATGAAAATGTACGCCCTGTTCGCGAACATTTTATCGAAAGTGTTGTGCGTGTGCGAGATGTGTATCGTGCTCTAGCCGATCCACCAGACTGGATCCCTGTATTTGATGTGTTGGCTTGTATGAAAAGATTTTAATGCCGCGGTAGCCAAAGTCTGGCTGCCACGTTTTGTTCCCTGTAACGTGTTATTTCGGCAATAAAGAAAAAAAAAGACAGTATAGCCTAGTGGCTACGACGCTCGCTTTCGCACCGGGGCTACGCGGGTTTGAATCCCGCCTCGGTACGAAAGTTTATTTTATTTTATTTCTTCGTAATTTCTTGATACGCACCACAAATTACGGCTGGCTTAAACAGCTTCGCTGTTAAAAGCTGGTCTTATTGCAAAATAAAGCTAATGCTCATGATAGTAAACACCTCATAAAACCATGACATTGATATGTTTGCGCGTTATAACCTACCGTGATGCAAGCTTTACGTAACTGTATTCGTCTACTAGCAAGATACTGCAGTGTAGGATGATAAATGCATACCAATATATTGCCAATCTGAGGTAAATTCACCCTCATACAGTATCCGAAAATCCGCATTTATGTAGTGTGCCTCGATCGTTCTATAGAACAAAGTGTAGTGACTGAATAAGACGAAATTATTTATCTGGGCTTCTTAACTCTTAAACTGCATGCGTAATTGCAATTCAACACTTCACAGAAACGCATCTCATACATCTTCAACGACCCTGTAATAATACTCGATAGGGGAACAGCGCAAACAAAAAAAATGTCACAGTTTCGCCCTAACGGCGAAGCAATGAATGCGATAGCAACACAGCAATCTCATGCGAAGTAAGGTGAGCGGCTTTGGTAGCAATATGAATTGTAGTAAACATGAGCTGATTAAGTAAGCAGGTGTGCTGCGGCGTAAGTAGACCGACATGAAGAGAGACTCGATGACCACGAGAAGGTGCGTGTGAAACGGTGGTGTTGATGAGAAGCGCTTCCCATGGGCAGCGCGTGCGAAGGGACACACCTGTAGCGCTGCACTGCCGATCCGGGCAGCATTGCATGTGTAGCGTGCGTTGGAAAATGTGGCCCGACTATTACTAACTGAATGAACAAGCGTGGTGTGAGCGCGCACAAATATGAATAGATCACACTGAATGACTGCAGACAACGACCGTCAAAACTCTGGCAGCAAGCGGATACGCCGCAGCGGCGAAGGTACGTGCGGTCTATCGCTTCAACGGAAACTGAGCGGCGAATGCACGGCGCATAAAGGTCAGAGCCGCGTGAAGATAAGAGACGGTGCGAGCGAGCGACGAGCGCGGTTGTTGGCAGAGTGGAAGTGCGCCCCCCCCCCCCCCCCCCCCGCTCCCTCCGGCGCTGGCTTCCCGCTTCCTTGCTTGCGCGTGGGAGATTGAGTGCGTTCGCTCTCCGTGATAGCGCGCGTCCCCGCACGCTTCCGCTCGGGCATACGGCACGCGGCGAAGATTTTATCTATAGGGAACCTCACGGCGACGACGACGGCGACGGCGACGCCGACGGCAGAAATGCGGTTTAAGTGTCCATATAATTGCTATCGCAATAAAAACAAAAAAAAACACGACAAGAAGGGAGACACACACTAGCGCTGGTGTGTGCGTCCCTTCTTGTCTTGTCTTTTTTTTTTTGCGCTGTTCCCCTATCGAGTATGTACCGACTAGCCCAAGCCTCCACGGTCCTGTAATAATATTTTACGCGCTACTATTACATTTTATTGCGATAGCAATTATATGGACACTCCAAGCGCATTTTCGCCGTCACCGTCGCCGTCGTGGTGATGTTCCATATAAAGGTCAACGGCGATAAAATCGTCACCGCGCGACGTGCATTGTGTTTGCGAGTGAAAGCTTGCGAGAGTGAGCCGGCAACCGCAGCTTAATCTTGCGCACGCGACAGAAGAAGGCGGCCGGAAGCGCACGCTCTTCGTTCACGCGCGAGGAACGGGGAAGAGGCGACGGAGCCGAGAAGTGGGGGGGTTCTGCTTAGTGCTTACGTAGCTGCTGCTCACGGAGCTGCTGCTTACGGAGCTATCTTGAAAGCGATCTGCGATGGGCCAAAGTGCATCCGCCGAGTGCCGGTAGCTTGGTATGCGCTGCGCTTTCGACGTTTAGTTCACGTTGAAGCGAGAGCCAGCGCGAAGGTCAATTTGCTCGCTGCCGGTGGTGCGCTTTATCACTCCAGCGTTTTGACGAGCTCTCGCGGTCATCGAGTGAGATGTGTTCATGTTTATTTATTTATATTTAGTTACCTGTGCGTGCGTGACACCGTGCTTGTTTATTTAGTTAGTAAGCGAATATCTACAACTTTACACGGTGGATAAAGCTACTATCCTTATTTCGTATAGCTGTCTACTAATTTGCCATCGCAATCGATGCTTCGCCGTGCGGGCGTAAGTGTGACTTTTTTTAGTGTGCGCACGTTTTCTGTCAACTGCATATTTTCTAGATTATAATAATTCTGTACGCGTACCTTGCTGCTACTGTAACTTAGGGATTAAAGGAGCCTCAAGTTGCGTTTATGCTGCTTTTATATTTGCCTACTCCAAGTGGCATCAAAAGGGAAAAAAATTTTAAAAAGAAAGTGTCTGGTTTCTGAGACCCATCAACATGGTCCATGCTTGTCGGATAGCTAGATAGCTATAGAATTTTATGTTTGATCAATTTCTTTGATTTCTAGTATGACTTTTCAAAAAAGTGTGCACGTCAGTCTTGCCGTATCACAAAATAGTCCGCTCGTCGATTCCTCACAAACCGCGACCAGTCGGCGCTTCGTGCAGGAGACGTGGTCGTGGTGGCGCCCAACCACCGGCAAGGCGTACTTGGCTTTCTGCACCCGTCGTCCGTGGCCGGCGTGGACAAGGACGTGGCCGTTGCTGACGTCATGAGTGCAGTGCAGTGGGCGCACGACCACGCTAAAGCCTTCGGTGCTGACCCGAATCAGCTTGTGCTGGTCGGCCGCGGGACGGGCAGCTACCTGCTCTCCGCGGCTGCGCGCAACATGAACAACAACGTGGTGCGCCGAGCGTTCTACGATGGCATCGTCTACGGATCCTTTCTGCCATTCGATCCGGTGAATTGGACCATTTGTCGTTGCGTATACGATACCTCTGATGGCGATGATGATGATGAATTGTCAATTCACACTGAAGTTCCGTGCGCGCTAGCTAGACGTGCTTTCATAAGCCGGAAATTACAGGAGTATCTAAAATGCTCACTTTTTGTTTATAAGATAAACTAACTAATCATTATCATTATCATCGCCAGGCTACTTTATTGCGATGGCAACTATATGGACGCTTCATGCGCACTTATGCCGTCGTCGTCGATGTCGCCATCGCCATGATGTTCGGTATACAGTTCAGGGCAATAACATCGTCGCCGCGCTCCATATGCCGTGCTGCTACTGTAAACGTGCGAGGGTGTACCGACGATGGCGGGTCAATCTCGCGCGTACAAGGGAGGAAAGCGGGGAGGAAGCGTGCCGTCTTCCGTCGTGCGCAAAGCACCGTGGGGAGGGAGGGGGAGGGGGGCGTTTTTTTTTTTCGGCGGCTGCTGCATATGGCGCGGCCGCGTGGGCTCTACTCTGAAAGTCATCTGCGATGGGGTCAGAGGACACCGTGCGCTGTGTTTTCGCGTATAGTTCGCGTTGAAGCGAGAGGTATACACGAAGGTCAATGCGCTCCCTGCTGCAGCCGCGCTTCCTCACTCCAGCGTTTTGAAAGCGAGTTTCCGCGGTCAATTGAGTAAGATGTATTCACGGTTGCTTGTGCGTGCGTGACACCATGCTTGCTAATTTAGTTAGCAAGCGAATGTTTACAGGTTTATACGGCCGATAAAACTACTATCCTTACTTCGTATAGCTGTCTAGTAATTTGCTATTGCAACCCATGATTCGCCTTTCGGCCGAAACTGCGACATCTTATATCCACTGCAGGACGGAGGCCGCTCCCAACGATCTCCAATTACCTCTGTCTTGCGCTAGCTGATTCTAACTTGGGTCTGTAAATTTCCCAATTTCATTACCCACCCCCCTAATTTTCTGCCGTCCTCGACTGCACTTCTCTTCCTTTGGCACCATTCTTTAACTCTCATGGTCCACCGGTTATCTGCCCTACGCCTTACATGCCTTGCCCAGCTTCATTTTTTTTTCTCTTAATGTCGACTAGAATATCGGCTGTCCCCGTTTTTCTCTGATCCACACCGCTCTCTTCCTATCTCTTAACGTTACGCCTAACATTTCTCGTTCCATTGCCCTTTGCGTCGTGCTTAACTTGTTCTCGAGCCTAGAGGAAATACCAAAGAAATCCACTGGCAGCAAACGGCACCTTCAATGTAGCGGCAAGAAACAACTGTCCTTCGCGTCGTGTTCTATACAAAACCATTCCCAAAATGGACGCCCGTTATGAGCATAGCCATTATGGGTCAAAGATGAGTAAAGCACGCGTGGCGAAGTAGAGAAGACGTACAAGTCACAGCGAGTAATCTGGTGATAATCTGGCACAGCTTTAATAATTCTGTTAAGTTCCTGGTTCGTTTGTGCGTCCGTTGGCGTAACATTATTGGGGCTGGAGATACCTATGCTGCATGGTCACACCGACATGTGGCTCATTTCCCAAGAAAAAGTGCAGTAAAAAAGGGCAGATTCATTAGATCGTACACAAAGTCCAGTAGCAAAGTGGCAATAATTAAGCATAGGCTAAATTGCCTCGCACAGCTTAACCTTCGCAGCCTTAAGGACAATTGACTCAACATATAATTGAGTCAATAGTCTATTCACTCGATAGAGCGGTGTTTGGCTCCACTGAAATCTAAGACCACCGAGTGGTGTAGTCCGCATCTTGTCTCAAGAGTGTTCACCCACTGCGCAGTAACCAATACAAGAAGCTAATAAGACGAGCTATCGAATAGTTACAATGTAGAATCCCTGAGTGTATGGTCGACGCCTTGACATAAAAATTACCCAAAATTATGGTGTAGTGGATATCACCTTCTATTGCTGAGTGCCAGGTCCCGGGTTTTATTTCCAACTACACCAGCCTATTCCGATGTGAGCGGTGTCTGAAAGCTGTCGTGTACCGAGGCTATGTTCATTTTAAAGACTCCGGCTGGTCAAACTTATTCCTTGCACTAGCCTACGGCGCTTATCATAAACGTTGGATAAAGTCTTTCAATTGAAACAAGAATTCTCCTCCCATTGCGTCCTTCTGAACGCAGTTCCTTACTTGTATGCTAGCTGCTATCCAACCAGACTAGTTAATCGTTCAACTCTGGCAAAGCATGACATTGACTCTTCACAAACCTTTTAACGCGTTAGCCCCCGTGTCGCAGAAAATCCGGCGTCGGCGTAAGCATCGGCGTCTGGCGGAAATAATCATGCCGAACCACATCATCCCGAACCACCCCGACCGGGCGGGGCCCTTCACGTGGTGCAAGACGTTAGTGAACAAAAAGTGAATTTCTCAAAGTAAAATCCGTCAGAAATATTGTAACGCACGACTTAACCACAACCTACAGACGTGATAGCGTCAGATTGTTTTTTGAATATACAAGAAAAAAGTCTGGTAAGCTGCCAGGCATCTTTGAATGCTGTCGCGTTCCAATCCTAAAGGCGAAGCTTAAGCGTCCTCCAATTCTAGTGGTGTTCGCTGTACTTTCGTTGTAGGCAACATTGAAGAGAATGTTAATTGAAAACCGAGCCTTTCTAAATTATTATCGAGCCCCATGTCGCAGAAAATACGGTGTCGGTGTCGCCGTCAACGGCGTCCAATAGCGCTGTCGCGTTCCACTCTTATAGGCGAAGCTAAGCCTACTCGAAGTTATCACAGTAGTTTTGAGAAAACGGCATGAGTGCCTGAATTACACAAAAAGGATGCAAATAACAGACTTGAGGCTGCAGCAATAGCAAAATAAAACACATAAGATTTAAGTAAGTGAGGATTGCGCTTTACATATTTTCCATGCTTTTAGCAGCTAAGATCATTAAAGTGGCTCATGCACTGTTGAAGCGACAGGGCTGTCATTGCTTTCGAGGTCTCGTTCGACATCAATTTTATATCGCCTGTTCTTTTCATCAGCGTCGCGCACACAAACCAGGAAGTGAATCAATCAGTGTCGGCACTACACACCACACTCTTATCGAGGCATCGCCGCCAGGTGCACGAAATACCGCACAGACATTTCTGGACAAGGGCAATGCGCACGCAGGCGGTGCCGTACCTCAACCTGGCGTTGGCCTTGCACTGCGACGACACGGACCAGTCAGCGTGGGTGTCATGCTTCCGCGCCGCGCCCGTCGACAAGCTGTTGCAGGGCGCGCAAGCATCGCCCCACTGCCCTCTGCCATTCACGCCGTACATCAATGTTGAGTTGCTGCTGGCAGCACCCGTCGCCACGCCGCGCACCATAGTAGCTGGAGCGAACGCAGCCGATGACAAGGCGCTCTTCATGGAGCGCATCCTGCCACTCGCACAGGTATGCAGTTTGAAACAGGTGTGCGCGGATACCGTGCGATCAGTCCTATATGACTGGTACAAACGGCAAGGTGTGCAACAAGACCCCCCAGCATCTGTTAAGGGGTAGTCCGGGTCCTTTCTGCAGTCTTTCAACTTGTCAACTAGCTCAACCAATCGTCTTTCCGACACGTCGTCCGACAGAGGGACCGGTTTTGAAGCGCATGCTTTCGCCACTTAAAGCGAGATACTGGTGCTTCGACAAATGGCGTCCGCGGTGCGAGTTGCGAAGTGCCTGAAAGGTGGCAGTTGCTTAGACTTTTTGGAAGGAGCCGGAATGTGATAGAAGCTGCTTTAAACTCGTTCGATGCAGGTTGATGGGACAGCATATATGTCGCCTGTCAAATTGCAACGCATCCTCCTACGATGCGTTGTCTGCCTAGAAAGTCCACCGGAAAGCCTTTTGTAGGCTGTTAGGAAACATTTCGGTCTGTAGGCAGCACTGCCGCCAACGTGGTAGTCGAATGTTTCGCTGTATGCAGCTGAGAGCGCACAGTTTTTCGTAAGAGATCAGTTGCTCTCTCTTTCTTTGGGTTATTAGAAGAGGGGCACAAATTAACACACATACATTAAGAAGTGCAGACAAGATGAGTGTCACTACAAACTGTTTTATTAGGCCTTGAAAGTTCGCCTATATATTGCACATTATTGCAATAAATGCGCAGAGCCTCATCATGACAGGTGGAAGAGCAGAAAAGAAACAGATCAGTTGTTTTCTAGTTCCAAATCAGAAGGCGCTTTCTGACGGGATACACGAAGGATGCGGACGCGTGTCTGTCATTATTCATAACATAAAGGCGTCTCATGATAAAAAAATTCTTGCTTGGTGTATTCCATGTAAAGACCATGAAAGGCGGCTAACACCTCCGACACGCAAGCAGCGGCAATATTAATCGCCCTTAGTGCTTCAATGTGTACGGTGAAAGGCCGGAATTTTCCGGTGCTAAGATGTGGAATGCTACCTTTGAAATAAAACTTGCAACAAATTTCGACGTAATATGTAAGCGCTATACTTCCTCTCTAACCGAGTACTCTCTTGACCTTTTCCTCGTGTAGTTTTCATTTTGTGTACTATACCCTTAGTTCGTTTTTTTTTTTTTTTTTTTTTTTGTGTGTGTGTGTGTGTGTGTTTGGGCTTTGTTATTGTTGTGGACTATTATGTGGTGGTTCATGTAAAAATGCAGCTGGTTACTAATTAGTACTTATGTACAGAAATTATATGTACTTATTAGCAGTAAAAGATTGCTAATTATTTTTGTGTTGGACCGGTAAGTAGCCATTTCGACTATCGGTCCAAGTATTTATGTATTAACTTTGCCTAATCATATAATTAAGTTCTTCCCTTCTGATTATTATTGATTTATTGACATGACAGCAATGTTATTTTCTTACAAAAGTCACCGCCTAAGATCTCAAGTTGTCGAAAAGCTCGCTTTCTTTACTTTTCAACAATTCAACCAATTCCGACAATTATAATAACACGGTGTTTCAGCTTACTTGTTCCAACCGTTAAATAGATAAAGATCAGTAGTCGCTGCCCTGTCGAGGAAATGGGGGTAAGCGAAGCCTGTCGTGTGTTTCATCGGTGTTCCTCTGAACGAATTGCACTGACGAGTACCACGTTGTGCTCAAACCACAACCGGTCACACGCACTGCAGCTGGCTCCGAAGTTCCGGTTGAGAAACTCGCGTTGAAATCTGGCCGTCGCACCGGGGAAGTTGGCGCTAGTGTTCCCGAGGCGTGCACCACCGTTGTCGGCTTCCTGGAAGGCAACACGACGCTCACGTTTGGCCTCAACATCGTGCTCCCCCAACTCGGAGTCCGCGGCTCTTCGCTGACGTTTCGCCTGGGCTTCGGAAGCCCTCAAGCTAGAATCGGCACGTCGACGACGAGCCCTTTCCCGAGCGCGTTCATTCTGGATGGATTTCCGTGTAATATCTTAAGAATGAAATGTGTCCGTTACGTAAGACAATGAATGGCTCATACCCCCTTAAGAAATAGCTCATACCCCCGTAAACGCGGCCTCCCCATTACGATGTCAGAAGAGAAGCGAAATTCTACGCTGGAATGACTCCGGCAATGCCGCCAGCTGTGGAAGCAGACGACGACGACGAACGCGGGAGCAGTGGCATGAGCGCGTGCCGAGCACCTGCCACGTGCCTGTGCAGCTGTGAGAGCAGCTGGTTTTTTTTTTTTTTTTTCTTTTTTTTTTCTTTTTTTTTTAGGGGCGAAGCTCCTTATAGCGGCACCCGTTCCGTCCCCGTCGTCGTAGTAGTAGTGTGTAACCAGTAGTGTGTAACCAGTCTGAGAAAAATGAGAAAAAAAAAATCCGAAGTTGTGTCCGTAGCGCGGAATCGAACCAGGGACCCCTCGCTTCCGAGCGCGCGGCGTTAGCCCACTACGCCACGAAGCTTTTTTTTTTTTTTTTTTTTCTTTTTTTTTTTTTCTTTATTGCCGAAATAACACGTTACAGGGAACAAAACGGGGCAGCCAGACTTTGGCTACCGCGGCATTAAAATCTTTTCATACAAGCCAACACATCAAATACAGGGATCCAGTCTGGTGGATCGGCTAGAGCACGATACACATCTCGCACACGCACAACACTTTCGATAAAATGTTCGCGAACAGGGCGTACATTTTCATCAGCATGCCGATATTCCATTCTCGTTTTCCACAAGGCGTGGAGTCCCAGGACCATGATCAAATCGTACGGAATATCCTCGGATACGTCTACCGGCAAGAAACGAATGCCATATGGGTCAAGGGGTAATTGTTTCTTTAATGTGCGCTGAAGCACATCCCAGTGAAAGATTGGGTCCCAACAATCTAGAAATGCGTGCTCGATCGTTTCTGGTTTCTTGCATAAGGAGCAGTCAGTAGTCCAGGGTACAAAGATGCCTTTATCTTTAAGCCAGGTTTTAACAGCGAGTGTGTTCGTGTGCAACTGAAAGAAGAAGGTTTTCACTGATGGTTGTATAGGCATTTTCTTTACTCGTTTGAGCACATCCTGTCCTGGGCCTCCGCTATGTGGGATACGGTACAAGGGCTCTGGGAGCATGTTTTCCACTAGGTCCTTATATAGTTTTTCCTTCCTAACATTAAATAAATACTCTAAAGAAAATCGTGCGTTCAGCAACCTGAACGAGAGAACCACTTCGCGTAGGTACCCGGTTACAGAACCGTTAATCATTTCACGCGACGACACTATAAGTTCTGGGAGTAGTCGCCGCAGCCTCATTTGCATGACAGTACGGAGGAACTGGTGATTTTGATCCCGTAAATACACAAATCGTGACACAACCTGTCTCAAAAACAAATGAACAAGACCAAGCCCTCCTTTCTTAACAGGGCGAAACAAATTCGTTCGGCTAGTCCGCTCCCAGGTGGATGCCCAAATAAAAACAGCAAAAACACGGTGGAGTTTTTGTATGCTAATTCGGGATGCACATAACACATTCATCACATACCAGATTTTCGAAATGAGAAAAATGTTGCAGACAGTAGCCCGTGAAAAAATAGACAATTGTCTGCCTTGCCACGCAGTAGACTTTTCTTTCGCGCATTGCGCCTGGTCAGACCAGTACGCTTCTGGCTCACGATAAGATTCAAGTGGCACGCCTAGGTAACGCGTTAGAGTTGTCGACCAACGTAAGCGAGAGAAGTGATCTGGCGTGACATTCCAGTCGCCATGCCAAAACCCGTAACTCTTATCCCAGTTTATTTGGGCACCGGTGCAGTCACAAAAATCACAAACGATGTTAGTGGCTTGTTTGATGCTCTCACTGTCCGAGCAGAATACGGCAACATCATCTGCGTAAGCCAAAATCTTGACGTGTGCTGTCTGCAGCCTGAAGCCCGTAATAGCTTCACTGTGGTCAATAGCCAAACATAGCGGTTCGAGATAAAGTGCGAACAGCAAAGGTGACAAAGGGCATCCTTGCCTCACTGAGGAGCGAACGTTCACGCTCTCCGTAAGGTCACCGTTGACTATAATACGCGTGGTGCAGTCCGTGTACGCCATTCTTACGCCTTCTAGTATTACATGGCCAACATTTGAGTGTTCTAGAATGCCGAATAAAACCTCGTGCGAGACACGGTCAAAAGCTTTTGCCAGGTCGAGCTGCATCATTGCCACGCGTTCGCCTAAAACATCACAACATTCAAGCACACTTCGTGCTACGTGTATGTTTGTCGCTATGCTGCGGCCTTTAATACCACAAGTCTGATGTGGCCCTACCAGTTTTGTAATAACCCCCTGGAGTCTTCTGGCTAATACCTTCATAAATATTTTATAGTCAACGTTAGTGAGGCTGATCGGACGATAAGAACCCACAGAGAGACGTTTTTCCGGGTCATCACTTTTGGGTATCAGCACAACGTGTGATCTTCTGAAAGACAGCGGAACTCGCTTGCTGTCATAAGCTTCAGCGAAAACATTAAGCAACAAGGGAGCGACCCTACCTTTAAAGGCTTTGTAGAAGGCGGCCCCAAGGCCATCGGGCCCGGGCGCTTTTCCCGGCGTCAAGTCGCCGATTGCATCCTCGACTTCCCGTAGAGTAATCTGCTCTTCCAAACGTGCTTTAACGTCATCGTCCAGCTTCGGCATAAACAGTAAAAATCTCTCCCGGAACCCTTCCATAATGTTCCTTTGTTGTCCAAGCAGCACAGTAAAATGATCAGCTATCACGCGCATGATCACCTTCCTATCCGACGTCATATCGTTGCCACTAGCTATTTGACTGATTTCTTTCTGGCACGCATATCTCTTTTCATCAGACAACGCCCGCTTCGTTGGTCTTTCACCTACCCACAATTTTTCTGCTCTTGTCCGTATTATCGCGGCCTTATACTTCTCAGCGTCAATTTGCTCCAGTTGGCTCTTCACGTCTCTCATTTCCTTCTTAAAAACACCAGGCTGTGTGTTTTCCATGCAAGTAAAATATTCAAGCTGCTCGCGAAGCTCTCGTTCACTTTGGTTCCGCTTATACTTGAGGGCACTACCTCTTTCGATGGCAGCTATTTTAACTCTTTGCTTAAATTCCTCCCATTCGGCCGCTAGATTTGTTGACTGCGCAGCGCGTAGCTTGTCCAGTTCATCCGTCACTACTATAACGAACTTTTCGTCCTCCAGGAGCTTCACATTAAATTTCCAGAGGTTCCAATTCAAACGTGTTTTCGCCTGCCCTCTGCCAAACCCGGCAATAACCAAACAATGGTCGCTAAAAGAAATCGGTTTCACATCGTACGTGGTGCACAACGCAACTAGTTCAGCTGAGACATAGATTCTATCCAACCTTGCATGGCTATCTCGCTGAAAGTGGGTATAAATCGGGCGAGTACCATTGGAAAAAACGTTGCCCACGTCATCTAAACCGTGATCATGTACTATCTCCGATAACAACTCGGCGCTCTTATCATGGATACGGCTCTTTTTGGATCGATCTTCAGCTGCACAAACACAGTTGAAGTCGCCTAGGAGTAATAGCACTTTATCACAGTTTAGGTACGTTTGAAACCTCTCAAAAAAAAATGTGCGATCTCTTTCAACATTTGGCGCATAAGCGCACACAACGCGGTAACTCACACCCGAAAGACTAAAATCCACCACTAAAAGGCGGCCAGATTGGCATGACTCAACCATTTGTATGCAACTACAAAAGTCGTTACGTATGAAAACGGCACAACCACCAGAACTGCCAACAGCATGACAAAAATGTACATTGAAATGAGGACGAAAAACGGACACCATTCGGTCGGCTACTTCCGGTTTCTCTATTTTAGTCTCCTGAACTGCGACCAAGTCCAAATCGTTTTCGAGCAGTAAGCGGCTTAATTGGCACTGTCGCCTTCTAGCGCTTAGCCCTCGTACATTCAGGGTTGCTACGCGCAAGCTCGCTTCAGTTAACAGGGCCATGACTGCAAATTATGTTGCCCTTCCGAATGGTGTCCGTTGCGAAGAACAAACCATAGATGAAAATTAATGCCATATTTTCCTCACAGGATGACACCGCGAAACTAAACCCGGCCAGCGGCCGTAAAGCTGTCGCGTCTGGAGAGCAGCGCAAGAAAAGTGATGCACATTGCACTTTTTGACAATTTTTGACCCACCCCAACCCCACCCCCCATTTACTCGCCGTAAGGAACATCTCCTACGGAGGCGGATTCACCGCCCGCAGTGGTTCGCCCGGAATGTTAGGTCGCGGTCTATAAGGAGAGCGCCTCACACCTGGCGTTTTTGTCGGCGGCTCGCTGCCTCCACCGTCGTCCCGCTGTTGCTCACTGTCCACCGTCATCTCATACGCCCGCTTCCCGGCCATCGAGCTAGCTCCGTCGCGCGAAGCATCCATGCACTCCTCCACGGATTCAGTCACGCTCACCGGAAGCTGCACATCTGGTGGCGTATCCCGTCCAGTCGATGCAGAGTCAACACCTTTGGCGGGCTCGTGCTGGTCCTTGGAAGTTACGGCGTTTTGCTGCTTGTTACGCTCGCCCTCCGGACAAGAGGACGGTTTAGACGGCTGTGCTTCACGGGAGTTTGCCTGAGGCGTCGCCTCTTCCAAGTCTGCCTCGTCCATGAGCAGATCGGCGGTGTCCTCGCTGCCCCCAGGCCCCGTCACGCTGGCGTACGTTCGCTCACACTGGCCGTCTTCGTGACCGAAACGCCGACACACACCACATCGCGGGATGCGGCACTCGTGACGGATATGGCCCGTTCCCCGGCAGCGAAGGCAGAGCGGAGCCCTGCCCGGTACAACGACGAGGGCGAGCTCACCGGACACACTTAGCTGGTGTGGCAAGTCGTCAATTTTGACTCCGGCGTTCAGCTTCAGAGTCACAAGCCTCGTTGTAGACCCTTTGTCAGTCAATCCCTCGGCCCGCCAACGCTCCCTGACAATGTCGGTGACTTTACCGAAAGGCATGAAGGCAAGGCGCACGTCCTCGTCAGGCACACTGTGGAGCAACCAGTGTACCTTCATTCGGACGTCCCTGTTGGCCGGGTCGATGACGATACAGCGCTTGCTTTTAACTTGCAGTTCACCGATGCTGACCAACTTCCTGACCGCTTCTGCGTCCTTAAAGGTGACCGCCCACACATGGCTCATACGGTACGCCCCCAAGGCGACTACCTCGGGGAGCACCGAATACTGGGCCAGAGCGTCGCGGAAGTCTTCTACCCTGTAGGGGCGAGCCTTGACGTCCGCGTGCAAAAACACGGTATTTAAAACGAACCGACCTGTAGGCAGACTGGGCAGAACAACCTGGTATTCGCTTTCCATTGCCGATAACCTGTTACCGCGGCCGAGCTTGGCCGCTATCGCCGCTCCGTCGGAGCTCATGAAAAAACACGTCCGTTCGCTAGCGCGGCCGGAAGGCCACTACGCCACGAAGCGGACATGGACACACGCACCGCGATGGCAATAAATACCCAACATTAACGAAAGGCCGCGTTTCTAGCGCGTTTCTAACGCGTTTGTGCTAGCGCGTTACGGCCCGTGTAAGAAGCTGGTGTAAGACGCTGTGGCCTCTCAGCCTTACCTTCAACGCGTTTCGAACGCGCTGCCCAAAGCGGTGGCAAGTCAAGTTCAAGTCGATGATGATAAGTGGTTCTTGAGGGAAAGGGAAAGGTTGGCGCTATCTTCTGCAGCCCTTGAGGGAGCACGGCTCAGCGCCAAGCAAGTCGAGGAGCGTTTATGAATACGGGGGGTATACTCTCTCAGCAGTCATGTGATGGCGTCGGCAAACGCGGTGCACGTTCCGGCATGTGTAAATGGCTGCGTAAGACGCTGTGGCCGCTCCCCCTTACTAGAGAGTACTGCACGTTTCTAACGCGTTTGTGCTAGCGTCCCCTTAAGCGGGAGAGCCGATGATTCCCTCCGGAGCTTCGCCCACTCATCATCATTCACCCTGTGGATATGCTGTGATTTTTTTTAGCGTTACATCGCCGGCGCAGGCTAGCGTGCACAAGCTTCGCTTGAAAAATACGATGTCTGTGATACACGAATGAAATCAACTCATTATCGGCAACTGTCGTCTTGAGCAATTCAAAGTATGTTTGCTGCGAAACGCTGCACCTCCGAACCGTCACCCACTGCCTCCTGGCTTACCGCGTGCCGGACGCATGCTTCTTTTCCGGCTACAGTCTGGCTTTGCCCTCACGCCAGACGTGCTAGAAAAGGGTCGTACTTACGCAAGATGTTGGGCCGAGGCAAGTCAGTTAGATGCTTACGCTGACGACCACTTTGGCCCCTAACTGTATCCACACCTACTCGCACTGCAAAGAGCCCGTACACCTACCACCTAAAACCTGATGTGGAAAAGTCCGGCCGACGGAGCGGGGCGCAGAAAACACCACTGGCAGAAAGAATGAATAAAAGAAAATTTATTTTTCTGCTGAATGCCGGCATGAGTTCCCTCTGTTCAGGGGACCCCTATCCGGCAGAGAGAGAGACCGAGCCACGAGGAATGAATCCACCTGGGTGGCGGCCTAGAGGACCATCACGCAGCCCTGGATTCTATCCTGGCTTTTGCGAGGGAGTTCGGGCTATTACACTAGTTGTAGACACTGCTTCTCGCATAGCGCCCTCCACACCAAGCGCGCTTTCTCCCCTTTCCCATTCTTCGTGTTAGGCCAAAGAGCCATCCCACCAAGTAAAACAGTTATTCACTCAACCAACTGTAACGATAAGTCATTAACACCCATTTATTACAAACTTGCAAAGTATATAACAAGCAAGAAAAATGCGCTAGATCGAATCAAGAAATGTGCAGTTGAATCGTCGAAATTGAACTTGAACATGTACCATGTGACTTCCCGCCTGCGCGCCGCAACATTAGTGCCTTCGAACTTTCTTCGAACTTTCTTCGAAACTTTCTTCGAACGAGTGATCAATGCTACATGCAAACTTTATATAATGAATTCCCTGCAAGAGAAATTGTGATTATGATGCGACAGCCATGACCGTCATCTTGGGTGCACCGACATGCGCCACGATACCCTCCTCGCCGACGTAGTGTGCCAACAGCACAAGACATCAGACTTGTGCGACCCTACATAATCACAGTCCAATTCCAAGTGAATCTGCCTTTTTTGTCTCTTTTTTTTTTTTTCGAGAAGTTGCACCGAGAACTTCAGTTGCTTGTAATTACCCCCACCCCCCAACCCAAACTAAAACGTTACCCGCATATTTGTCACACATTTGAAGCATTGCTCGCACCTCACGCCTTTAACTATTTTATTGGGAATTTTTAGCAAAGGCTTTAATTTGACATCACATATTTATATTTGGATGCACATCGACACTAAAATCTCTCCTTTCTAATAAATTTTGATATCGCTGGCGGTTTTCTTTGTCGCGTGACAGTGGCACTAAATTCAGCGCCATTCGTAAAACGCACTTGTCACGCTCCAGAGAGCTTGGTACCTAAATTACTGAAAGAACCACAGTTCATTTGAAGATTTTGAATTTTTCCTACACATTAATCATTATTTATTTATTTAAAAATACCTTACAGGCCCAAAGGGCATTGAGTAAGGGGGGTTTACTTAATACAATGAAAGCACAAGCAAACTAGTATGGAACAGGGTTACAATGCAAGTGAACATCAAAACGCAACGCAACAGAGTAAATTGCAAAATGCAAAACAAGTCTCCAACGCAAGTGAAGAAAAAAAAATGCAGCACAACAGAATACGTTTCCGAAATATGCAGTAAAAGAGCCTTTGAGTGCAAGTGAAGAAGAAAACAAAAAACAAACAAGAACGCAACACATAGCAAAATAAACAAAAGAATTTAAATGACGAGACCACGTTACAGCACTATTTAACAAAAAAATATGTACCTCAAGCTTGTGGCGAAATGTGTTCAGGATATTATCAGAGGCGATATCATCGGGAAGATCATTCCACATGCGGGTGGCTTGTAGAAGTGCGGATGTGTTAAAAGCGTTCGTATTGCCAAAGATGCGCGTGAAGCTGAGGTGATTATGTAGCCTGCGTGACGTGAAAAGGGGGCGTTCAAGGTGTAACGAGGCCATTTTAATGCTGTAGACGTACTTGTGAAACAGGCATTGGAGAGAAATTTGACGGCGAATGGCCAATGGTTTAAGGGAATGATCAAGTTTAACTTGACTCACACTTGAATGATTGTCATAGTTCCTTGAAATGTAGCGGGCGGCTCTGTTCTGAACTGCTTCAAGCATGTTAATTTGACAATGAGCGGAAGGGGACCAAACAGATGAGGCATACTCAAGTTGTGGGCGGACGAAAGTTAGATACGATAATTTGCGAACGTTTGAGTAAAATGACGGAGCTTACGTCGTAAATACCCTGAAGTTTTTGAGGCTTTCGCGCACGCAGCAGTGATGTGTTCAAACCAAGAGAGGCCTGGTGCAAGGTAAACGCCAAGATATTTATAGCATGATGCCCGCGAAAGCATGTCTCCCGGTATGTGGTAGGAAAAAATGGAAACGTCACGCTTACGTCTGAAAGAAATAATTTTACATATGTTAGTATTTGGGGTCATGAGCCAGGTGCTACACCAGATAGAGATCGTGTTAAGATCATCTTGAAGGATCGGGTGGTCGTCGGGACTGTTGATTGCTCTGTATAACATGCAGTCGTCAGCAAAGATTCTAATACTTGATGATATGTTATTATTTGGCAGGTCATTTATATAGATCAGGAAAAGAAGCGGGCCTAGAACGCTGCCCTGTGGAACGCCAGAAAAGACGTAGGAAGAGTGAGAGGAAGTATTATTAACACTCATGAACTGCTTGCGAAGTGAAAGGAAATTCCGAAGCCATGATAAAGTGAGAGAATCTAATCGAAGGGCAAATAATTTAGAAATGAGGTGGCAATGGGCGACACGATCGAAAGCTTTGGCAAAATCAAGAAATATGTAATCGGTCTGTAGGCCATTGTTCATGTTGGAATGAAGGTCGGTGGTCAATTCCAGTAGCTGCGTTTCGCATGACATGCCCTTCCTCAATCCGTGCTGGTTTGGAAAGAAGAATTTGTAAGTCTCCGGGTGATTGTAGACGTGGGAGGCGATTATATGCTCAAGAAGTTTGCAGCAGATGCATGTGAGTGATATCGGACGGTAGTTTTCAGGTAAATTCTTATTTCCGGATTTAAAAATCGATATTAGCAATTTTCCAGTCATCTGGCAGTTGTCCAGATGACAGTGACTGTCGAAAGATGTGGTATAATATTGTGCTGGATATAAAAACGGTATTTTTTAGCATTTTGGAGTTAATATCATCGATACCGGCTGATGAAGATGCCTTAAGCTGCCTAATTTGACATGCGATGCAATCCACCGTGATTTCAATAGGCTGCATGTACTGGTAGTTGTGCTCGGGGACATATGGCACGTCGGAATGATCTTCCCGAGTGAATACAGATGAGAAAAACATATTAAATGTAGACGAGCACTCGGAATCTGAGAGAGGAAGGTGCTTATCATCCAGTAATGATAACTGGTTTGTGCCTTGGCCAGGGGATATTATCTCTCCCTTACTATCAGCAGATACATACCAGAGGCCTCGTTTAGTTCACCGAAGAGATGCGGGAAACCTACTCTGTAGTTCGTGGAAAGCATAAAAAAACTTTCAATAGCAGGGTTCAATAACAATTTGCAGAGCTCGAAATTAATTCAGTAATGTTAAAGTTGAAACACACATTAAGGTTAACAAGGCCCCATTTTTGTATTAGCCGTGCGAACAGCACGTGATACCGCGTGTTCCCACTACGTCATTGCCCGACAGGGCGGCGCCAAGTCTCCGCGCTTCAGGCCAGACGGGTAGAGATTTCTGACCCATTTTACTCCTCTACGGGAATTGAATGGCCTTGTATATTTTTGCTACCCATCATCTCAACTCGGCAGCAAAGTTCGACCATCATCTCGGTGAGCTTACAATACTAGTTCTCGATATTGCTATGTGAAGGCTTAGCATATGGTAACACACAGGCGAAAACACTGAACGTGCAATTGCGTCGACTAGTTATCTTCAACCACGTAGCACCCGTATACTCATACACTTCTTCTTTCTGATTACTTTGTTTCTCTAATACTCGTTAACCTCAACTTGGCTCCGCTGGGAGAAGCCCGTTTCTCCGATCGCCTTTGTTTTGTTTGCGACCGCCGACAACCTTATGCTCCCATTGAGTTCCCGGCACCATCGTGAAGGGTAGACGTGCGGGGCAGTACAGGACGTTCATAGAAAGTTTGTGCGCCGCGTGGGCTCTGCTGCTGGCCGTGTCTGCTGTTCGTCCGTATTTCACACTAATTCTAACCGTTAAGCGCAGGCTGATAGGAATGTGTATAGGGCACACGTCGGTAGTTCGTTGTTCACACATGAGCGACAGCGCCGTCGTGAGTTGCGCGCCACTCGCCTGTGTAGGCGACAGCAATCGCGTTTCTTGAGCCAAGGATATGCCGGCAGCGGTGGCTGCGACAGGCTGACCCGATTTTGCGAGGCTACTTCGGCAACGCTAGGTGACGGCACTAAATTGCTACACCAGTGCATAAGATATCGCAGCATGCCGCACTTCTTTGCGTGCGTGCGTGCGCGTGTGTATGTGTGTGTGTATGTGTGTGTGTATGTGTGTGTGTATGCGTGTGTGTGTGTGTGTGTGTGTGTGTGTGTGTGCGTGCGTGCGTGCGTGCGTGCGTGCGCGCGTGTGTGTGTGTGTGTGTGTGTGTGTGTGTGTGTGTGTGTGTGTGTGTGTGTGTGTGTGTGTGTGTGTGTGTGCGCGCGCGCGTGTGCGTGTGTGTGCGTGTGTGTGTGCGTGTGTGCGTGTGCGTGTGTGTGTGTGTGTGTGTGTGTGATTTGCTCTATGGCACCAGAAATGGTGTTAGACTGGACAAAAGTTGCAGGACTTGCAGTCAAGGCCCCTTCCTGTCGCTGCTTTCTGATTGTAGTAGTCAACGACGCCATAGCAACGCTATAGAGCGGGAACAGATAAACCCCCTGAATACAAAAATAGAGGACGCTTAAGCTTCGCCTTTAAGAGTACAACGCGATAGCGTTATCGGAACCCATTCACATCGCATCGTTCGCATCCGGCAAGTAGGCTTCATTCACTGCAACACAGAACGTGGTAAAGGCAGCTTACAAACACCAAGCTTACACCGATCCCCTTTAAGTGGGCTTCACTTTTAAACAGAAATGCATTGCTGGGAATACGTTTTTCCAGGGGCAATATAAATGGTCCTATATTAAAATGTGAAGGCCCTAGAACTTTTTTATTATTTTAATAATTATTTGAGATTGCCTCGACGCGCGCGCGTGTCCAAAATGCATTAGCAGGTGAAGTCCCAATTTGACCTGCCGTAGGGAGCCTACATGCAACAGCGCTTGCATGTAGGCTCCCTAACCTGCCGAGGATGCGAGCGCCATCTGGATATTATTTTCGCAAGTAAAGTACCCGAGCGCGCGGCTGTGGGTCTGGTAGAAATGCTAGAAAATAGGTTTGTGTTTGGGTTTCCTCGTAGTAGACTTGTTTTCTTGTATATTCAAATTACAATCCGACGCCGAATGGTAAAGTCGTACTTTACCATTTTTCTGGCAGATTTTCTGTGAGAAATTCAATTTTTCTTCACCAAAACCTTGCACCACCTGGAGGATTGGGGATGATTTTCCCCGCCACGGACGCCGACATCGCACGCCGACGCCGGCGCCGGCGGTAGCGACATTTAAGGTAGCGACAATAAAGGTAGCGACATTCCTGCTCGCCCGGCTTCTTCTTCTCTGTGTCTCCTCGCCACTCACCCTTTCTTTCGTCGCTCGGCCTCGCAGTTTGTCCGTTCGCTCCGGTGACCGCCGGTTTCGCCCACAGAGTTACGCGACGTGAAACATTGATGGAACGCTATGAAACTGGCAGAATCAGATGATTTTTGTGCTTTTTCGGCAGAGTAACTGTGCACTTGTTCTGCCGCTTCGGGTTGGCTGTCTGCTTCCCATTAGTAACGTTTTGAGGCTAGTTTCGCAGACAAAGTCCTTTTAGTGTTGAATTCTAGCACAAACATCAGAGCTCTTTGTCTGGCCAATAATGTATACGTAATGTACACGATGTTCATATCGTGTACATTACACCATTACGCCAGAACTTTATTTGAGTGTTATGTCGTCCACGAACAGTGTACCTGTAGGCAAAAACACAGTTGCGGCTTGCACAGATCAAGCCGCTTCGCGATTTATTTCTATTGCATTGATCATATTCTTTATTTGGCTACCTAGAGACACTTGCCCGGCGTGAAAGAGCTGCGGTTGCTCGACTTCTTGGAACCTGCGAAAAATACAGAAATCGGGACACAATACAAACACGAGCGCAGACTATCAAAAGGTATTTAGTAGGAAGACACTTGAATATACAAACACAAGGTGCGCGAACGCGAAGTCAAGCTTTCGCAAAAAGAAACTGATCACTGTTGATCGCGATCAAGAAATCCGATCCAGACCGGTCCCGATCGCGATCAGAAGTGTACGTGTTACACCGGTATTTGTAGCAGCGACCACTGTTGATAGCGATCAAGAAATCCGATCCGGACCGGCCCCGATCGCGATCAGAAGTGTACCTGTTACACCGTTATTTGTAGCAGCGACCACTGTTGATCCCGATCAATAACCCGATCCGAACCGGCCCCGATCGCGATCAGAAGTGTACATGTGACACCTGTATCGAGAAAGCAAGCCTCGCACAAGTCTACCCATGGCTAAGATTAACCATGCCTGAGTTCCGTAGACCTTGAACAAAGAAAAAAGCTCGATTCGTACAATTTTGCACCTTCAGCACACTTAAAAGCAATTCCTGACATAAAAACAAAAACAATAACAGAGTTCTTCAATGACGCGGGAAGCCAGTAAACGTACCCAAAACATGTCAAAGCCCTTGCGAATGCCTCGCCGCAGCAACTCGATGGCCAACTGTCATAGTGGCGACTGCACCGAGACGCGGAAAAATAAAAAATAGAGAAAATGGCGCGAAAAGTACCACATGATGGCGCTCAGCCAATTGGGAGAAGCAGACCTTCTCTCCTGCCGCCTCTCAAGATCCTCGCCGCAGCTGCGGAGGCAAGATAAAGTAATGCACGCCAGTGCCAGGGTGTGTCGCATCTTCCTTTTTGTGGTCCGTCTTAGGTGTTTGCGCTGTAAGTTTAAGTTCAGAATTTTGTACCAACTATAGGCCCAAATGAAGTTTTACTAAAATAATGTCGCTACCTTTTTAACAGCGGAGCTTTTTAAGCCGGCCGTAATGTGTGCCGCCTGCCACTGCGTTGCCTAGCAACCACCTCGCGGAGCGTCTCGCGCTATACTCGGGAGAGAGAAAGATAAAATGAGATTGAGAGAGAGAGAAACAAATTGTAGCAGCACCAACAAGGCAACGCGAAGAGGTGCGCCGACGCCATCCGCGCTTCTCCGTTTCCCCGCATTAGCGCCGAACACTCGCGGTGTCCGTGACTCCAGCTGGTGCCTCTAGCGGCGGCTCGGCCGAGCTTCCACCAGCTGCGCGCTACTGCGCATGCGCCGTGACGTCATTCTGGCGTGTCGCCTGCTGCCCGCCGCCCGTACACTGTGCATAGCTTTCGCCCCACACTTCCCCTACGTGTGCTCGGACTGCAAGTTCTTCGCGAGGCGTTCCCCTATGCCACGGACCACGAGGAAATGCATATACACCTCACATAACTTAGCATCACTTGGCATTACTTCGCATAATTTAGCGTCACTTCATATAGCCAGGACCACCCACGAACCGTGTGGTGATAGCGCCTATGCGCGTCAAGTGTCCGCGTTATCTGGCGCTGTCGCCCACAATTGTGTAATGTTGCTTGTACGTGACGTCATTGGTCACATGAGTGTCTGCTATATATGTATGCTGGTTGCATGGAATAAAGGTTGGACGTTATCTCGCGCGCATCGGAAGCGGCTCAGTCTCTTTCTCTGCTCCTGCGGCCAGCCCGGATGCGCATGGCCTTTCGCTAGGCCGAAACACGGCATGGTGTCAGAAGCGGCCGTCTTCTGATATTCGAGGGGCGTTGCACCAGTCTTCGTCAAGCGGCGCCATGTCAGAAGACAAAGAAGTTAAGCCAGTTCACGGCATGTTCGCTGTTCCAGCTCCGCCAACGTTTGACTTCGACCGGACGTCTGAATGGCCTTCCTGGATCCAACTATTCGACGACTACCGCTTTGCCTCTGGCTTAAATGAGCGAAGTGAAGAAGCGCAAGTCCGGACTCTACTCTACACAATGGGCAAGCAAGCGAGAGAGATCTTTTTGACCTTCGCACTATCTGAACAACAGCAGAAGCAGTATGAAGTCGTCAGAAAAAAGTTCGACGATCACTTCGTGGCCGCACGGAACCTCGTTTACGAGAGCGCATGTTTTCACCGACGCATACAACAACCTGGAGAGTCAGTCGACCAATTCATCACCGCGTTGCACACACTGGCGGACCAGTGCGACTACAAGGAAAAGGAACGCATGATCCGCGACCGGTTTGTAGTCGGCCTCAGCGATGCCAAGCTCTCGGAGTCTCTGCAAATGGATGCAAATTTGACACTCGCCAGCGCTTTGGCAAAAGCTCGCTTGAAGGAGACCGTCCAACGACAGCAGCAACAGCTGCGAGAAACCAGCGACGAACCTTCGGCAGCGCCAGCCAGCAACCTGGACGCGATCAACAAACAACGGCAGCCCCGGAAGAATTCTTCAGGACAGCGTTCCGGCACCTCGTCAAGGACCACTGCACCTGTCACACAAGGTCAACGCACCAGACCACAGTCCTACCGACCTCTCACCCCCAGTTCATGCCCCAACTGCGGTCAAGGAGAGCACCCGAGGACCTCCTGCCCGGCACGAGCTGCGAAATGCAACTACTGCGGTTGTTCCGGACATTTCGCAGTGGTGTGTCGGAAAAAGGCTGCATGCGAGCGAAAGAAGGTACAGCTTTCTTCTCTCCATGTGGACAAGGGGGCGTATTTCGTAGGCGCGGTAAATGGGGAGCACTCTAATTCTCGGTATGCTCAAGTTGTCATTAACGGCACTCCGGTGTTCGCTAAACTTGATTCGGGTGCAGAAGTGTCCGTTGTACCCTCAACGTTTCCGGGATTGCCTACCAAATTAGAGAACTGCGACATAACCTTAACTGGCCCTGCGAATGAGCCACTGCATGTTTTCGGAAAGTTTCTTGCCACTATCCAGTGGAAACAACGCATTGTCCGACAAACGGTGTACGTGGTCTCGCCCTTGCGCTCGATACTTTTGGGTCTCCCGGCGCTCGAAGCCCTTGAGCTGATCAAGTTCGCTGACTCGGTCAGTAGCGCGACAGCCATCGAAGCTTCCTACCCTCAGCTTTTCGGTAGTCTGGGAGCTATGAAAGGGGAATACAATATCAGACTGAAGCCGAACTCTGTACCCTTTGCTATTCAGGTTGCTCGTCGCATTGCCTTACCCCTGCGGGACCGAGTTAAGGAGGAGCTCGAGCGTATGGAGCGAGACGACGTAATCCGCAAAGTAGACGAACCAACAGAATGGTGCGCGGGTATCGTACCAGTACTCAAACCTTCTGGAGACGTTCGTATTTGCGTGGACTTGACGCAACTAAATAAAAGTGTACTTCGCGAGCGCTATGTTATGCCAACTGTTGAACATAGCCTTGGTCTGTTAAGTGGGGCATCGGTTTTTTCGAAGCTGGACGCTAATTCTGGATTTTATCAGATCAAGTTGTCGCCGGAAAGCCAGTTGTTAACTACCTTCATTACGCCATTTGGGCGATACTGTTTTCAGAGGCTACCGTTTGGAATAACGTCAGCGCCTGAGTTTTTTTCAAAAGAAAATGTCGCAGATTCTGGAAGGAATCCCAGGCGTGGTAATCATGATGGATGATGTGCTCATTTATGGCTGCGACCAAGCTCAACATGATGAGCGTCTGCGTCTTACTTTAGACCGTCTCATGAGTGCTGGCGTTACGCTAAACAAAGAAAAGTGTTGTTTTGGAGTAACCGAGATCAATTTTCTTGGTTGTGTTCTAAGTCGTGACGGAATCAGGCCGGACCCTGAAAAGGTCCGGGCCATCAAAGAACTGCCGACGCCAAATAACGTGTCTGACGTTCGATGGCTGCTCGGTATGACTAATCATCTGGCAAGATTCATACCAGATTTGGCTTCAAAAACGGCGCCGTTACGTCACTTGCTTTTGAAGAGTTCTGAATGGACGTGGGGACCAGCCCAAGAGCAAGCGCTGTCGTACGTTAGAGACGTTATCGGTTCGGCGCGCGTCATGGCTAACTATGATGCAAAGTACCCTACGATTCTTTCCGCCGATGCGTCATCATTCGGTTTAGGGGCGGTACTTATGCAAGTTCAACCAAACAACGAAAAACGACCCGTTGCCTTTGCATCGCGCTCGTTGACGCCTGCCGAAACCCGATATTCCCAGATTGAAAAAGAGGCACTAGCAATGACGTGGGCGGCAGAACGATTCGAAGGGTACATCAAAGGTCTTGAAATTGTTTGTGAAACCGACCACAAACCTCTTGTAACCTTGCTGGGAAAATCTCCTTTAGATGTTTTACCACCTCGCATTCAGCGTTTTCGCATGAGGCTCATGCGGTTCAGCTATGAAGTTGTACATGTCCTGGGCAAGAGCCTAGTTACTGCAGATGTGTTGTCGAGGGCCCCGATTCGGGGAAAAGAAAGTGATAATGCACTGTCTGTTAGTGACGTCAGCAAGCACGTTTCAGGGTGCCTGTCAAACGCGGTCGAGGCCAGCCTCTTCGAGAGAGTGAAAGCAGAACAAGCCGCTGATGAAGTTTGTCAAGCACTCGTAAAATTCAGTCGGAAAGGGTGGCCAAAATTCTCATCTCTTCCGATAGTCTTGCGTCCATATTGGCAGGAAAGAGCCACGCTTACAGTTGCTGAAGGCGTGCTACTTAAAGGTGTGAGGTTGGTCATTCCTCAAAAATTGCGCTCAGAGGTCTTGATACGCTTGCACGAGTCACCTGGGAATCGAAAAATGCAGAGCTCGAGCCAAAGTATCGGTATGGTGGCCAGGGTTGAGTTGCCAGCTGAAAGCTTTGGTTACCGATTGCCGTGTATGCGCCGAGCACAGACACCAAAAGTCAGAACCAATGATCCCGACAACCACTCCACAGCGTCCTTGGCAAAAACTCGGCGCTGATCTCTGCCATATTCAAGGAAAATGGTATTTGGTAGTCGTGGATTATTTTTCTAGGTACCCAGAGATTGCTTTGTTATCATCTACAACGTGTGCCACTGTCATTACGCACCTTAAAAGTTTCTTTGCAAGACATGGCATACCAGAAGTTGTTATGTCTGATAACGGAGCGCAATTTGTGTCGCAGGAATACAAGTCGTTTGCTCGCAACTACGGTTTTCGCGCTGTGACGTCTAGCCCCAGGTACCCCCAGGCTAATGGTGAAGTGGAGAGGATGGTCCAGACAATTAAAGGTCTCATTACAAAAGCGAAGGACCCATATCTTTCTCTCCTAGCGTACAGCGACACTCCGGGGCTACTTGGGAAAAGCCCTGCAGAACTTCTAATGGGCAGGCGGCTACGCACAACGGTGCCTGTCCGTCCCACCAGCCTTCGGCCTCAGACGGTGAGCCTGAGGAAGTTCAGAAGCCATGATACGACTGCCCGACAGCGGCAGCGTAGGAACTTCAACCGTCGTCATAGGGCTACTTCGTTGCGACCACTCGAACCGGGCGCGGAAGTCTGGGTGACGGACTGCAAAGCAAAAGCGCGAGTCTTGCGACTTGCTGAGCGGCCGAGGTCTTATGTGGTTAGAACTTCCACTGGTATAGTTCTAGAAAGAAACAGGAAATCCTTGGTTCGCTTTGTTTCACAGCCAAAACAAGGTGAGGATGACGGAGGTAGCTATGATTTTCCTCAGGCAAATGATAGTCGGGTAGAAACGGAACAGAAATCTAATCGCGTTACAGACAGCATGGCACCTGACGATCTATCTAGCCCTTCCTTGCCGGGAACTGACCTTCCTGAATACCGAACGCGATCTGGTCGTCTTGTTCGACAGCCGGACCGCTACGGGTTCAGCAATTGACTATATTGTTTCTTGCGCATTGTTTGTTTCTGCAAAGTGTTCTTTCGCTGGCAGTGCTGCTAAGTTGGTTGCAACTGTCAGCGTATTATTAAAGAAGGGGAGATGTGGTGATAGCGCCTATGCGCGTCAAGTGTCCGCGTTATCTGGCGCTGTCGCCCACAATTGTGTAATCTTGCTTGTACGTGACGTCATTGGTCACATGAGTGTCTGCTATATATGTATGCTGGTTGCATGGAATAAAGGTTGGACGTTATCTCGCGCGCATCGGAAGCGGCTCAGTCTCTTTCTCTGCTCCTGCGGCCGGCCCGGATGCGCATGGCCTTTCGCTAGGCCGCAACACGGCAAACCGATCAGCTCCGCTGTGTCTTTAGCCTTGAATCACTAGTGTGAGCTACCCCGATTTTTTTTTTCAGGGGGCTTAGGAACAGACTAAGATATATTCTACATATCCTGGTGCGAAGAACCGAGCTTGTACTCACAGGGGCATGTTATAGAGCGAACATGCTATTTTTGTTTCGGAACACTGCAGCAAGCTCAATGAGAGCTGTAACGTAGCCTGGGCGGCCCACATACCCCCAATGCGCTTTCAGCGCTCGCCTCACGTCTACCCTTCACGATGGCGGCGAAAACCCAATGCGCACACATGGTCGATGACATTATGCAAGAGGTTTATACTCCGTGAGTATAAAGTCCGCATGTGTAATTGATGATAGCGGCATCGCAGTATTTAGTAAGTGCCTTTATGAACAAAGATTCCGCATCATTTCGCTGGGATCGTATCTGGGCCCCGTAGATATTGAGTCTGGCTTCTGATAGATCTATTGCGCCTTTAAGATACTGGATACTTACAATAATAAACCCCTTATCAATTGCGCCTGCAAATTGTATATAATCGTACGTAAGTGTTGTAGTGTGCGCAAGTGGACGGACACAATGTTAAGCTACTGTGCTAGCCAATAGATAAGCAAGAAGTGCACGGTTTTTGTAAAAGCTTTGCTGTTCCGAAGGTATCTGCCAATTGCGTAATTCTTTACAACCCCTTGACAAAATCTGGATTCTCTGCAGTAGAATACGCTGTAGAGGGAAGCCGGTTTCTCCTCGTCTCTTCGTTCTATGTTTCATAGCCAGCATGTATAGGTAATTAACTAATTACGCGTTACTGGGAAGATTGCCATGAGAGGGGTAAACGTCATTGCATTAAGGACAGACACATTAGCCGGTATCGAATCTGGACCCTTCGCTCCTGAGGCTCCCTCCCACTTGATCACGACATTATGACATAGTCAGTACTCGGCGCTGGGTGAACGTGCCGTGTGGAGAGCTCTTTCGGTACCGATTACGACCAAGCTACAGGCGTGGCTTGCGCGCAAGATAAAATAAACGCTCGGTTTGCTCGTCGGCAAAAGCATCATGAACCTGTTATACTGACAAGTGCGGCAATACGAAGACACACGACATAAGACTTTGTCGTGGCAGGTACTGCCGTTCTCATAGCACATTATTATTTTTTTCACTGAACCAGCAACTAGATACGATGCAGGACATATTGACAAATGTCACGCTCACCCGGATAGCCTATACCACGTTTACATCTGGGTTAAACACTTAATTAAGCTGGATTCTTTTTTCCCTCCTTTCGAATGCGTAGCGTGATGGTAACGCTTCTACGCCGGAAGCACTGGCAGAGTTCACGTTCAACGTGTTCAATGCTCCCCTGCTCGTGAAGTCTTCCCTCAAGCGGCGGTTCAAAGCGGACTCTGTGGACAACGTCGCGCACGGCATTTCGATGGCGATCTCAACGTGCGCCACGCTGAAGGTGGCCAAGGCGGTGGCCGAGGGCTACCACTACCGGTTTGACTCGGCCGTCGCCAGTGGGCTGCTTCAGTCGCCACTGGGCATCGGCCAGGTGGCGCAGTTCGCAGCACATGGGTGAGTGGTAACCAGGATGCGAAGATTTCATGCAAACCTGCATGCATGCATAACAACTCTCTTTGATGAATGAAAAAGCGTCAATGAAGACTAGGACTGAGACCCTAGCGTTGTGTGTACTCTTCAGTCTTCGTTTTTGTTCGTTCTGCTTAATCAATAACTCTGTGCATAACAAGATAGCCCCAATCGTTGCTAAACTAAAAAGGTAAGTTAAATTGAAAGGCTCTATGGTCCCATGGGCTTGCCCCGTTATTCAAGAACCTTCCAACACTCGAGGCTTCCCATCGACTCCAGTAAGTGGAGCGCTGCGCCAGCCATCGCCTAAAGTAGCCAACGCTGCTTATTAAAATATGCTCGTTGATTACTCAGCCTAATCTACGGGACTGCGCACACTCAGAGGCCACTCGAATCCCTTGGTTTGGAGAGGTGTTCATCAATATGAATTCTCGTCTTAAAAGGTTATCAATGCGAGCTATATAGTTGGTACGAATCTATTGGCGAAAAAACAGCGCAAAATAAACACGGAGAAGGGAGGAACACAGCGTTTATGCAGTGCTCCTCCCGTGACCGTGTTCATTTCGCGCTGTTCGTTTTTTTTTTTTTTAATTTTTTTGTTCACCGATAAATTCTAGTCCTAGGAACTGCGGAGGAGCACTGCGAGACCACACAGTGTCTTCTCAATTGCATGGGCGGATCTGCGCTCCACTCGGCGGTCTCAAAGAAGAGCTCCGCGTAGAGGCCCGTTTTGTGAATCCGGGTATATTGTCTAACCTTCACCAGCTCACTATAGATGATCGCTTTTGCATTCCGATCCAGAATTTTGACTACCCGCACAAACTCGAAGCCGAAGCGGCTCTTCCTGTGTAGACCAGATTTGCAGTAGAAGATATCGCATTACGGAGGTATACAAAGGAAGCTGAAAGCAAGGACAGTTCATCATAGTCATAACAACGCCACCCAGCACATTGATCGTACTTCGTCGCCTGTGGGATCGGACAGAAACCGCTCAAGGCTGGTAAGAGAAAACAAAAGCAATTCAGGCATCTGCACGTGCTCCTGCTGACATTCACACGTGCGAATAGCTGTATAGCTGGGCATCGACCACACCAATATAAGTTCTGGAAAGCTGCAAGGCACTTAAGAATCTACAAAAATCATTGCTTTAAAATGCGCTACAAGCAACCTGAACTTCCTACCACAAAGCGGAATCAGCAAGCTGAAATTAACTTAACAGGCTCTTGCATCCAACTCCGGCTGGAACCATAACATATAAAACACAATGCAAGCAACGCACGCGGATGAGACTCATGCGTTTCTGCAGTCACATTACACAGCCCATGGAGTTTACGCTTTGTATCTATTTGGCCACTCAATTACCTAAAATTTTATTATTCTTAAATAACAAAATTGACAATTTTTATTTAATTGCTAACGTTGCTCATATGACAAACACAGTGTGCGCTGTAATGTCGCCATCACACAGGTACAGTCAGTAACGAATTGTTACGGGACACAGGATTTGCGAGAAAAGTTGGTCTTCCCAGTAGATAGCTTCGAATTCAAAGTTTCAGTGCGCCTGTGCGACGTACACAGTGATCAATGCAATGCCGCCCTTACTGCTGAAGTTACTTTCTTTGGACGCCGCAATAACCCACGGCTTTTTATTGATTGAACAGACTGGGTGACGAGGAAGATACCGTGGCATGTACCTAAATTTGGCTTCGGGCTAAAGAACCCCAGGGGGTTAATATTATTGTCAAACCTTTCCACAACGGCGTATCTCTCTCATGGCCACGCTGGGACTTTGAGACGTTATAGAGGCCCTGTTGAGGAATATGGAGTTAAATTGAATTAATAAATTGGGCTTATGAAAAAGTCGGAATACTCTCCTTATCATGAGCTGAGGCTTGACAAATAAGAAAAGTCGCAAAAAGGCAGGACGTGTGGCCACGCCAGATTCAGGTCTCCGCACTAGCTAAAACAATGTTAATGGTGCTTGCTGGGGACTAATTATGTGCCATTCTGCAAAACTTGCAAGCCACTCTGAGAAAAAAAAAATGCCGTCGACCCAGCATAGCGAGATATTGAGGACATTTCCTACGCGAGGACGCCGTGGACTTACGCCAATACCTTGAACTTCATGGACATATCGACGTGGCGGCGCCTTATACCACGATGACAAAATTCTAAGCGGAAAAAAAAATTTTCTTCCGCCTTCATTTTCTCCGCTAGTGACCAACATACAAATGCAGAGTCTCGAAAGCAAATTCAAATTGAAGAAATACTTAATTTCCTTGTAGTTAGCGTAGTTATTTTGATTAATCAACAGTAGTTGTGCTTTCTTTGAAACAACAGGTGATTGCGCGATGACTATTCTTGCATCACTGGCCGGTATACTGTGTTTCCTTTACAACCATTGTTCGATGGCCCATGCAGCACGGTGCCACCTTTGGCCGACAGCAGCCCGTGGCCCCCGCTCGGGAAAATGCCGAAGACGCGAGTGGTCAGCGCGGATGGCCACGACAACTTCACCAGCTACTTTGCTGAGTGTGCAATATAGTGCATTTAGATTAATAGTTTATTGAACCATAAAAATGACGTGACGAAAACCCTTGCTTTTGTATAGTGTGAATTGGTGTGTCTGATGACCTTTCAAATACAGAGCGTCCCACCGAAAAAGCAGCTCGAAAATTGTCGTTTAGAGTCAGGAAAGACGGCCGTAAATCAAAGGAAGCATGTGGAACTGCGGCAAGGTGAACAGTGCCAGATGGCAATGCGCTGTTCTGTTCTGTCATCTCCCACGTGTGTTTTTATTAGAGCTAATAGCTATATATGCATCGATAAATTAGCGTGTAACGCTTGATAACTCAGGTCCCCGACAATCATGCATTAATAGCCGTGCTGACGCTACTTATGATTTTTGGAGCGTCTCGTGTCCGGGCCTGGAGCCTGTTGACGCCCGTTCCCCGTTCCGCACCGGTCAAGCCTTCCTGACAAATGACAAGCGTGACATTTAGGCCTGCCGCTGACGTGGTGGTGTCTTCTCAATTGCATGCATGCTTTCTGGTTGGCTACGTATTCTTGAGTTACGCTCTTTGATTCATTGTTAATTTTTTTTTTAATTTTAACAGTGGAGCTGTTTAAGTCAGCTGTAATTTGTGCCGCGAGCCGCAAAACCTCGCCGAGCTATGACGTTACTGCATTGACGTCACTGCTATGACGACACTGCATCACTGCAGACGCGGCACATTCGTGCCGCGTCTGTGACCGGCTTTGGTTTGACGTGAACCTCTCGACATTGAACTCTGTGCGTGACTCGGAGAATCATAGTCTCGGACTCCAAGGGCTGCGCGAAGCGTTTCCCGAAGCTACCGAACACGAGGAAATGCGTGTGTGTAGGACTTGCCGCGAGACTCTGCTCAGGGGAAAATTGCCGCAGTTCAGCACGACGAATGGGTTCGTGTACCCCAACATGCCTGCATTGCTTCCTCGACTGAACGACTCGACCTCTCGTTGACTCTGTGGTGAGTACATATAGCCTTGACATGGGACGACCAAAGAAGATCCGGACACCCGAAGAAGAAGCCGCTCATCTTGAAGCGCGTCGCGCGGCCGAGCGAGAATCTGAGCGTTGGTAGCAAGCCGATTCAGAATACCGTGCCTAGCAGCACTTAGCATTTCCTAGTGAAACGTAGCCTAATCTAGTAAAACCTGGTAGAAGCTAGGTTGATCACCAGCTCCGCCGTTTACTCCAGCCTTGCACCACTAGTGCAAGCTGTCCACGTTTTTTTTTTCCGAACTATGATGGAACGTGCTGCCGAGCCGTAGACCTTCTCATCAGAGCACCGTCAAGCCCTTCGGCTCCGGCTGAAGGGCCTGTATGCGTTTGAATGTGCTTCGTCATGGTCCTTGTTGCGTCACTCGCAACTTCACCACAACAGCCCAGACTTCAAGATGTGTTTAGGTAATCAAGCACTACTACTGCCGAGGTAGCTTAGTGGCTGCGGCATTGCGCTGCTGAGCTTGAAGTCCTCGACCACCGCACCTCTATGGGGCTCTTTACTTAGATTTAGATGCATGTTCAAAAAAAAGCAAGAAAAAAACAGATGGTCAAAATTATTTCGGAGCACCCGCCTTAATAGATCGCGTTTTCGCCTCGCAAAACCCTAGAGTATTGTTGTTTCGTTTTTAATCAAGCACTTCCCATGAAAACTACGCATGTTGATCGCTGCACTCACGCACAAGAGCACGCGAACGTTCTTTGTAACGTGGGATTTTAGATAGTCACGTGCGGTGTCTGTATGACAGTTGCGATATCAGACGTATCATTTTGTCAAGTTTAGAAAACTTAGTGACGCAGAATAAAAAGAAAAACTTTTAACAGCATAAGCTACAATAACGGGATGAGGCCACCATTATCAGCCAAGCACAGGCCGAACCAGCAAACCTGCAGATCCATCATTTATAAAGGCCCAATCGTGTATATACTATTGCTGTCCACACTTGCCGCTCAGCACCAGGGCTGCAAGTGAGAATGCCACCTAAATGCAGCTTTTTAGCACGACAAAAAAATTGGATGCATAATACGTACGAAAGAATCAACTTCCGGCTAACTTTAAAGCTTCTTATGCAGATAATCAGTGCCACAGAGCGAAAAAGGAGGCAAGAAAGGTGACCCAGTCGAGACCGTTAGGTACGATGACAACGATGATAGGGGCTAGAGCACTGCACGGGCCGATTGGGCGGCCCGCCCGAGCCCGATCAAAACTTTTATGGCGAGACCCGGGCCCGGCCCGGGCCCGGAAATAATCTACGTTACCCGCCCGGCCCGGCCCGCCACCCCTCTACCTTAAGCCCGAGCCCGGCCCGAGCCCGACTAGAAACCGGCCCGAACCCGGCCCGAGACCGAAAAATACATGTTTTTCAGAGTTGAGAAGCCCGAGAATAACTCGCAGAAAACCCGAGCCCGGCCCGGGCCCGGGTCAAAAAGCACACGCCGTGCCCGAGCCCGGCCCGAGCCCGTGAAAAAACTCCTCTACCCGGCCCGGCCCGGCCCACGGGCCGGGCCGGGCCCGGGCTTTCGGGTAAGCCCGAGCCCGTGCAGTGCTCTAATAGGGGCTTGTAGGAGGGGTTGGTACGCGGTATTGCATAAAGGAATGTCAACAAACGGGAAAGAAACCGTAATAAATGCGACGAATAAACAGAAAAAGGGACCGCAAGCGTGCGGAACCACATCAAATGGTAGAATCCCGGCCTTGACCCGCTAGCATGAGAAGGCACCGTGCTTTAAAAGTGTGGTACGCTACGCCATCAACACACGTGTTCATCCTCCCATTTAAGAGCCCAATGTAGACGGAAACGAGTCCATTGGGCTCAAACTCGCCTAACAAGACACTTCTATGAACTCGTTTTCTCGTACATTAGGCTCTTTCCTCCATTTTGTGGAGCTGTTGAGGGAAATGCGTAAGGAAAGCCGACTACAAATCGCCTATAGGAACGCGGGAAATCCACAGAACTAGTGGAACTCCACCGTGAACTGAAGCAACAGATGCATTCTGTCTCCTTGTTGTTCACGTTCCACGTTAACGGCATATAAAAAAAGATTGGAAAACACGGAATAACGTTTTAATTTATCTTGCATCCGTAATGGGCTAAGCGTGCAAAAGTGGGTCCAACAGAGGCACGCAGACTGACGGGGGCTATACAAGCGAACAATATAAGGAATTCACGGAGGCCTGCAAATATGCGTGACAATGATGCGACATATATATGCCTTAATTTTAGTACGGAGAAATCAGGGATTACGATTTTTTTTTTGGAGGGACGAGTAACGACGTAGTATCAATTCCCTATAGTCATACCCATTAGTCAGGGAATATAAGTACCTACGTGTATGCATAAACGAAGGAAATACCTACTCAGGTAACCATCAAGCTAATATGACGATGAAATGAAGCGGAATCCAGTATAAAACAAAACAAAGGAGGACAAAACAAAGCTGAGCAAATATTCGCAACGAGTTGAGGCATTTGTGTCCAGCAGAAAATGCCCAGAAACGACGCAGCACATTATATTGGGATACAAAGATTTTCACCCAACGAGAGCCGTAGGGTACGACCCCTTTCCAGATGCTCTAGGATTAAATTTAAGCAGATGGAAGCAATAACAGGTCTGCTGTCGTGACCAGGGTGTCGTACCGAAAAAAAAAATGACGGTTCGGCTCGGCTTCTGGATCCACGCACTCTGATTTCGTTCCGGTTCAGTTCCGGTTCCAATAATGAAAAGTTTGTAACGGTTCGTGAACCAATTTGCAACACTGTATCTATTTGGGGCACTCAATTTTATCCTTCCCATGGCGACATGCTGCACCGTGCTATCGACTTGCGTGCATGACGCATGCGCAGGTCGCATCAAAAGGAGGCAGAATTAGACTTCTTATTCGAGCAATCGCTGCTTTTTACACGGATATCTAACACTTAAGTTTAATTTTATGCAGCTACAGCAGGCAAGCCGATCAAGACGCTAGCTTAGGCAACTGGCGTCGCTAAAGTGCAAGGATGTGGCGTAGATCCAGGCGGTGTGATGCCAACAACGCGAACGGCAGCCGCGCGGTTCCGTGCTAGGTAGTTTTCTTTTTTTTTTTTCTTTTTTTTTAAGCATGAAATACTCTTAGCTCCCGTTGTCGGCGGCCTTCAAGTGACCTTGAGCCAGAAGTCGGAGCCGTTATCCGGGCACTCAAACGAGAAAATCTTGGCATCGTTGCGTGAACAAAACGACATCATCCTGGCAACCAGTCAAAAGTTTTAAAAAATGCGGTCTCTGGCCCCCAACCCTTTGTACAGGACCGCATCACATACGCTAGTCACTGCCCAAACAGGTTACAAATCACAATATCACTCAAGCTGTAACTTCTTGTACGCTTCCGAGACGAGACTTGCAACGAGGGTCAGTTCAAAACAGGTTTATTTCGGCTCAGTAAGCTTTCAGACCTGCGTCGCGGCACAAATCTGCTTTGCCGGTAGCCATTTCATGGTTATATCTACTCTCGATTACGGGAGAGCCAGCATTTTATTTTTCAGGTTTTCTTTTTTTTTTTGTGCGTGTGTGTGTAAGCTAAGCTTTCGTCCGATTGCACATTTACTTGGTCACTGGGTACTAGCCACTGAGCATGTGGCACGGCGTCATTCTTGGCCGATCACGCAGAATGGGTAAATTCCAGAATAGACAAGCAGAACAAGAATCAAGGATCGAAGTAGAGAGAGAGTGATTGTGAAGGGGAAGAGAAGTGGAGAAGTTGGCCACAGAAACACCACGTGTGGAGAGAGATGGGAACGAAATCTGACCAGAGCATGCATAGAGCGAGGAACGTTGATCAACATAGTACCGCGAAGAGGTACACGAGCGCGTTACATTTAAGCATGTGTCACACGGGTTAACGAAAAAAAAAAAACAATATAAGTAGACGTTAACACGTGGGATCCGGCGATGTTCGTTTGTTTGCTTTTTTTTTTTTTTTTTTTTTTTTTTTCACGCTATAACCTCGGGCGAAGAACGGTACGCGCCGTCGGTAGACTTTTCGCGTTGCCGCTGTCGCCACAATTTCAGTTCGAAAATGAGACCTTTGAAAGCAGCCGAGGAACCCTCAAAGGGACACTAAAGACAAATACTAAATCGACGTGGACTGTTGAAATACCAGTCCAGAAACGTCGCAGCGCTTGCTTCGTGACAAGAAAAGCCTTAGATTACGAGAAAATTGTGTCTGAAGGGTCCGCATACCTCTCTAGAGCAATTCAAATTTCCCGCCCTGAGGCGCCCGACAGACGGCGCTACGTTTTTTTGCGCAACAAAACCACTGAAACCACCGTTACTAGATTACCTAGAAAGAGGTAATCTAGTAACGTTGACTGAAACTTCGTAAAGTAGCGACACTCTCCTCCTCCGCATTCACTCCTCCTCGTTTCTCCTCTCTTTCGCGTTCTCTCCTCGACCGCGGCGCCGCCTACAACGCTTGAGCGTAGCAGACGACCTTTAGCCGAGTGAATGCACGTATAGCAAGGCGGTGCGAGGGAGCCTACATGCAAGCTCCCTAGGCGGTGTGCTTTAAGTATTGGCGTTCTAGCTCCGAGTAACCTCGTGTACAGCATCGGAATTCTATACGGAGGGGTATACAAATTCAGTGACGGCAGCTTCATTTTCCTGTTATGTTAACTATTTTTTAAGTATCTAAACGAGCGCTAACGCCGTACCATGACGACTCCGAATGTATCACGTGCGCTACAATTAGGTACGCAACATTTGTCAAGCGCGAGTCGCAAGATCTTATTTCGAATGGCTGTAAATAACGCGTTTACGACCGAATGCCAACATCCTGGCCTCCAGCAAGCCCTCAGTAACCTAAATAATCCGCGCCGTCCTTACCATGTGAATACGCGGCGCGTATGCAATACAACGCTCAAAGGCTGGCAGAGGGCACGGACGCACCAGCCTTAGTGCCCTACAGCAAGTGCGTCTCAGAGACATAGTGGCCGTACGAACAAATAGTTTATTGAACAAGCAAGCGAACGACTAAACGAACGAGCAAACTAAACGAACGACGACTAAACCAGTCAGAGAATGAGTGGGCCACCGCACGTTTTCTTTGCGAGTGCTCCACCGCCGCATCGTAACCTTCACACACATTTAGGGGCGAAGCTCCTTATGCCGTGTGTCAATCTCTCCTCCGTCGTAGCCACCCACGGCCGCCTGGATCGGCGCGCGCGGCGGGGTACCCTGCGGCGCGCGTCGATCCAGGCGGCCGTGAGCCACCTCGTCTAGTTCGTGAAATGATCACTAGATGGCGTTGGTGGCGCTCGCTCGCAGGAGGGGTGCAAACCAGGAAACAGCGGTTAAGAAAAAGGTTAAGGAAACAGAGAGGGGTCTGTGGAAAACAGGGATGCAGACGAAATCAGCACTGGGCACATACCGAACTTTCAAGCAAGAAATTGCCAAAGAAAATATCTACGATAATTCTAGGGGAAGCTCTTTGTTGTTTGAAGCCAGGACGGGAGTATTGCGGACTAAGATGTACCGAGTCAAGTACCAAGGTATAGACACGTTGTGCTGTGCGTGTGGAGAAGAAGAGGAAACGGCTGAACACCTCATACTTTTCTGTAAGGGGCTTAACCCTACAGTGCAAGGCAACGGGGCTGATTTTTTCAAAGCATTGGGGTTTAGGGACAGTGAAGGCAAAATAGACTTTAAGCGGGTAGAAATAACCAAACAGAGGTTATCTGATTGGTGGATAAAATTAAGGCAGGGGTGAAATTTCACCCACCACAAAGTACAAATTATGTTAATAGCCATGGCTAGGTGGCGTATGCCACTGCCCGATTTAAAGGGTTCAGCCTCATCCATCCATCCATCCATCCATCCGCAGACAGAACCCGGAGGCGAGGAAACGCGCGTACAGACGGGCGGATCCCGAGGCTGCGCGAGCGCGGGAAACTGCTGCCGAGCGCCTCAAGCGAGCTCGGCCCGAAGGCGCAGACGCGCGTTTCAAGCGCGACTTTCTAGACAACAGTTTCGGCCACAGCTGCAATGTCATGCGACAGATTGTGGTTTGCCAACAACCTCGTCACGGTATCGGCCATGCTCGGGGCAATGCCATCGCCGTTCTCCAAGCAGGCGGTGTGGCCATCTACGTCAAACAAACGGAAACGGCTCAAGACCTGAAATTACCACTCACCACTCAGAGCCATAACGGGGAACATGCCGGTGTAAAGCTCTTTGACAGCGGAATCAATCTACTCACCATGTATCTAGCTCCCAACCTGTCGGTCGGAAATGTCAAGGCATACATTGACACGGCATTGAAAGATTACAATACAAAGTACAAGAATGCACCGTTCATACTGGTTGGTGATTTTAACGTGGATATCGCAGACAGGAACAATAATTAGCTTATACAACACATGGCTTGCAGATATGCTCTCACGTGCACATCCTTTGACTACTTGAAACCCACGACCACCCGAGGGACGTGCATAGACATTGCATTTACGAACGTCCAACTGCAACACATACAAGAACCGCTCTCCTTGCATTTCACGGACTATAAAGCCATCATTTGGAAGGGACAACGGAAGCCAAACCTCATATAAGAAAATGAATGAACTGGTTCTCACGTCTTTCATGATGATGTAATGGGCGAATTTTCACGGAAGAGTCATGAAGCTCCGGAGCTTCGCCCACTCATCATCATTCACCCCGTGGATATGCTGTGAAATTCTTTTTTAAAAGCTCACGCGAATTAGCACGTACGTCTCAAAGAACTATGATGCTGTCGTTCGCCGACGAACGGGGTAACTCAATTTCGGGAGAGCACGCCTTTGTATCGCAAATCCACCGGGTGACCGCCAACGACGAACACTAAGAGGCAAACAAGGCAAACACAGCTGTTCGCTCTAAAGAAGGCTAGTAAGCAACCACAAAAGGCAGAGAATTGCTTTCCTAAGCTGAGTTTTCATGCTCGAGCCTCAAATGTCGTCAAAAGGATTGTGCTGAATCGTAAAAATTTCGTAATCCCGTTTTTTTTTTTTTTTCACACAGCCTCACGTGCCCGCGAATTCAAGCCTGTTGGCGTACAAAACGATTGAGCTTCTTCCCTTTGCTGGAACAATTTTGGCACCCGAAGGCACAGCAGGTCATGGTCATGAAAAATGCCGTGAAGCGACGTCGCACTTGCCGCAAAACTTAGTTCAAGGAGTTCGCAAACCAAAACGACACGGCAGAGAAACGACGCCAACATGCGCTCCCACCAGTCGGTAGACGCTTTTCAAGCGAAAATGGCGATGGAGCGCGACTGTAAACAAACGAAGCCGGTGCGAGAGCCCACGTGATCTCCTTAGGCCAATAGCGATGCGGCGTCGGCCTTGGCCCGTGCCCGCGAGGAGGAGGCGGCATTCTTCAAAGCGTGTAGCTACTTTACGAAGTTTGAGGGATTTTACTGCGCAAAACGCAAACGCCTGGCCGCGGAGAAATCGAGCCAAGACAGTGCGTTGGATTCGCCGCTGCAACTGTCTGGTTCCCCGCTCACATGGGACAGATCGAGGGCTCCCCGTCCAACCTCAACGAGTCGGCTCACGGAGCTGCGCGAGTAGTCGTCGACCGTGTAGCTACCGGATGGCGCGGCGCTGAGGTTCCGGACAACAGGGATCCCCCTGCCTCGTACAACGAACTCACTAAGTACTTTTATCTGGGGAGGCGTAAGTATCCGCCGCCACACAGTAAATTGAACAGGCATCAGGCATTGACACTCAGACTCTTGCAGGTCAGGGCATACCCTAGCCTCGCACTCTTACACGGGATCTATCCCGAAATTCAAACGTCAAACACTTGCGCGCTTTGGTCAGACTTGGCCAACTTAGAACACATTTTCTGGCGGTGCCCCGCGTTAAGGGGTGACGAAGACGTTACGTCGTCCAAGTGGGAGGCTGGTCTACGCAGTCCGGATTTTGAAGCACAACTATGGGCAGTCCAATTGGCCCGCGACGTGGCGAAGAGGCTAGGCCTCTCTGTCCCGACGTGAGAGCGGCCCGCTACGTTCTAGTGCACGTTCCGAAAGACCTCAATAATTTTTTTTTCCATTCCATTCCAACGGCTCTCGTTCAAGTGGCGCGGACTGTTCGGGAATCCCACGACATCACATGGACGTGGCATTCTCTGCTACTTTCAGTTTGTGTGTGTTTCGCAAGCCAACAAAACCAGGACAGCACCACGCGATAACGAAGCTACTGCCAACGCGAAAGCGCGGGCGGCGTAGTGTGGAGAAAACGAAACCCTTCATCCGCCCGCGTCGCTGTGAAGGGAAACGTGAATTAGCTCTTTTTTTTCTAAAAAAAAACAAATAGAACTGGGCAAGTAACATTTATTTTCGTCTTATATATCAATACCATCATCTTTTTATTACGAGTGGTTAAATACTAGTGACAGAATTATAATGAGGAGTGCCTTCGTGATCGGGTGACATGAATGTCCCGGGCAAGTCTAATGGTGTCCCGCATTTAACTCAATTTCTCGATTACTAAAGCTCTGTTCGCGTTAATATTGCCACCTTAGACATTCTCGAGCACTAATCTATCACTTTAGTTTGACTTAATATTTGTACTTAGCGTGCCTTTAAGGTCGAAGACGTTTTAGCTATAACGTGAAGTTAACGAAGGGTAACACAGATAATTATAACACAGATAACATGTATATATTAAAGATAGAGGCAAATACTTAGAATCCCTGCGTATGTGCAGGTGTGAAAAGCTTCCACATTCGGTGTCTGCGCCAGAGCTCTGTTTTATAGTGGGCCATAAATTTACCTTAACGCTGGTTTTGTCGTTTGCAGTCGTTTGTGGTCGTTCGTTTTAAGTGGTTGCTCTCAGCACGCTCAACACAACCATTTGTGATATATGGTGCAGTGGCGGCGCTCTCCGTGAAACCGTGCGTGTTAAGATAGCAGGTAATTTGATTAGCTTTTCTGAATATAGTGATATCATTTTCAACTGACAAGAATGCATTTGTGTGACCTTCATTAAAAAATCGTGTGGCCGCAACATTCATATGGGGACGGATTACCAGCGAAACAGTTTAGGCTGCATACATTATGAACTCATACATTATGAAAAATGGCACTTTTGGAGTGCCTCGTGGATGCCATAGAGGGATGTGCTGCCAATAAATGAGCTTTGAGCATGAATGAATGTTTATTTTTATTAAACTCTACAAGAATGCTTCACACTACCTCTCACATGAAGATAGTGGCCTAAAAAGAACTGGGACACTAACACTGCTTTTGTGCAATAGCATTCCTGAAATTTTCACTGTAGTCAGCCAAACTTCGGTCAGTAATGTCATTTTCATCATCGTCTCCAGTACTTAGAGCTCTGTAATTTCTTGCAGCTCAATAAAGTAATCCCTCTCTCCGTTGCACATGTTGTGCAACACAGAAGCACCCATTACCATGAGGCAGCACTGTTTGATTGTAGCAGCGTCAACAAAGTAAAGCCTACGGAACCTTTGCTTTAGCAGACCAAAGGCATTCTTAATGGAAGACCTTTGCTGAGAGTGGCAATTGTTATAGCGCTTCTTCCATGCCGGAAAACAGTGCTCATTAGACAGTTTTAGTTTAGCGTGGTTACCGGAATAGCGGGCGTACCGGAATAGCGGGATCGAAGTGCGCATGCGCAGAACGCTAACCGACCCATACCGTTTACCGTGCGCACGCTATTTCTCAGAGTTAACGTTACCGTTTTAGCGTGGTCTACGTAGTGTACGTAAAACATGGCGGCGGTCCCGGTCGCCCGCTTCGAACTGAATTTGGCGTTGTTTTTGTAGAATTCACTTCGTTCGTAGCAAATGACTGCGTAAACAGCTTTTGCTTAGTCTCATGCCGCTTCACCGAGAGAGTGTTATGGCTAATCTTGAGGAATTTTCGAGATCGCTTCTCGTTTCGAACGCGCCTAAGCCTAACGAGAGAAATTTTTTCTGAGATGCGAGCGCCATCTGTCGCTAAAGTCATGAGATATACGCGAAGACGGCATATGGCCTCTGAGATGTGAGATTTCGGAGGCTATGGTAGACAGCTTGTACTGCTTGTCTGTTTCGTTGCAGATCGACGGACATGTGAAGTAAAAATACAACGCGCTCCTGGCTTCCATTGCGCTGCCTATCGCACTTTCCGGACGCGCACACACATAGAATTAGGTGCCCTGTGTATGCGAAATTCAAAGCGTAATGGAATAGCGTCCCGCACGTAAACTACGCTATCACGCTATACTAAAACTCTCTTTCTGCAAAGTTCGTTTGCGGAACGGTAACGCTATTTCCCGTAACCCCGCTATTACGCTAACGCTAAACTAAAACTGTCTATTATCGCGGTACGGCGCCAACAACCATTAAAGCAGGGGGTATGGAGAGACTCCGAGGAGGTAACCACCAGCACATCTCATCACTGCCACCTCAAAGAAGGGGCCTTCACGAAACACCCTGGCATCATGTGCCGATCCAGGAAATCCGATAAAAATGTCGATGAACTTGTTCCTATTATCACATATTCCCTGGAGAAGTACAGACGGTAACTTCTTGCGGTTGAAGTAGGACTGTGAGGATTCAGTCGTCTTGTTGATCTCTACGTGGCAACCGTCAATACAGCCTATGGTGTTACGCGGTCCTTCACGGAACCTCTTTGCCAGGAAGCTCGCCTTGGTCCTTTCTTAATCATGCCTGTTTGGCCATATGATGACTTCTCCACTTATGCTGTTTGGATTTGATCCCGTGATCTAGTGCTTAGCAGCGCAACATCATAGCCGCTCATCACCGCAGCGGGTCGTCGTGGTTACGCTTTGCATTTTAGCAATGCCCCATCCAGCTTGACCGAATGACGGAACGCCGTCATTCCTGTTTACCGTTCAGAAAGAATCGCAGGAGACGGCGCTAAAGACTTGTTCGGCAGTAGTTCATGCATGCCCACCCTTCATGTAATCTCCTAACTTCGACCATTGTGGTATAACGAATAAAGAGGAAAAGAAAGAAATATTAAAATTATCACTAAATTGGTTTCCTCTGGTGAAGCTTTTCAGGAGTTTTTAAAGACTTTAAAAAAGTTTAAGCGTCTTTAAACAGTTTCCTTTATTTGGCGAACAAAGGTTGCTTCTTAGGGGGGCAATTTAGGAGAAAACCCTGTTAGATACGGACCCTTTTCCTGAAATCACTCAAGTCTCCCCACCATCTCAAAAGGCAGTCGCATTCCAATTATGGTGCGCCAGGGCGCATCAACCACGTTACCGGACCCGTCAGACAGGTTGGCGACCCCCACCTCATGGGCTGCACGTCGAGCTATTGTCTCTCCCCCTGCTTGACTCTTCCCGAAAGTGCAACGGGAGGCGGGTACGGTTCCAGGTAGTTGACCTTGGTCCCGAGCAAAGCGGTTTTGCAGCTCTGGAAGGTCGTTCGAGAACAACCTGTCTCCTCCAGCTGAGCGCTTCCAGGCGAGGAGGCAACGCCGGAGGCAAATCAACCATCGGGCAATGGAGCCCTTGGAGCGTCCCCATTGGCCGAATATGACGCACTTGCACGGGCCAATACCAGGGGAGGAAAATGACGACACCTCAGCTGGCTCGACGATTGGCCGAAAATGACGGGACCCCGAGAGACCGAAGGCGTTAAAAGAGCGACAAATCGAGGATAGGGACATTCCTCTTCTTGCCACGGGCCGCAGCGTCCGATTTCCTGCCGGCCGTCCATCACTTTATGACTGTTCCTTACTTTGTATTATCACTGTAAATAATGTAAATAAACCCCTATGTTTCTCCCAAGTCCGCCTCAACGTCCCCCAACTCCAGCAACCAACGCCTGCCTGATACAATAACTTGATGGCATCGGTGAGGTAGATCATGGCAGCCACCGAAAATCTAATAGGCCCCAGTTCTTTATTTCGCGCACGGGCCAAGCATAGCGCTGATATCTTAGAGTGACGGCTCTTTGAATGGTTGGGCTCGTTTGACAAAAAGTCGCAGCTTCGCCCGAACGGCGAAGCATCGATTGCGATAGCAAATTAGCAGAGAGCCACACGAATTAAGGACAGTACTTTTATAGGCCGTGTCAAGTTGTAAACGTTCTCTTGCTAACTAAATTAACAAACATGGTGTCAGCGCGCACAGCAAATGTGAACACATCACACGCGATGACCGCGCACACTCGCTGTCAAGACGCTGACCTTCGTGTGGTTTTCGCTTCAACGCAAACTCACTGCCGAGAACACACAGCACGCACAAATTAAACTATGAGCCGCCGATACTCCTAGACTGTGCCCCCAACGCAGATCGCTCTCAAGATAGGGCCGCGTGCAGCCGCCACATGTGCAGTTGCAGCTGGAGTAAAACGCCCCCTTTGTACCTCGCAACGTTGGGGGCCTCGCGCGCGACGGAAAACGGCGCACTTCCTGCCCGCTTTCCTCCCTTTCGCGCAGGCGAGATTGAGCCGCGATCGCCGGCTCACCCTCGCACGCTTTCACTCACACATACAGCATATAGGGCGCACGGCGACCATTTTATCACCCTTGAACTGTATACGGAACCTCACGGCGACGCCGATGGCAGAAATGCGCCTGGAATGTCCATATAATTTCTATCACAATAACAGTTGTCATAACACACTTGGACGGCTTGGTTGGCGTAGACTTTCAAAATCCAGGACGTCACGAGTGGTGTAGCGGTATTTTAAGGTGGGTTAAGGTATCAAGGCCACCATCTTGCGTGTAGTTCAGATTCACAAACATGACGCCACTCAGTCATGCTTTGAAAAAGCGAAAAAAAAAAATCGGCTCTTCACCGTCGCAGCATGCCCCTGGTCTGGCCCTCTTGCGACGCTGTGACAGGTGATCCGCTGAAGTTGAGGAAAATTCCCCCTCCCCCCTTCTTTTCAAGACAAGTTGTGCCTGGCACCATTGTTTTGTTGCTCCGCGTGGTGGCCTTCTCCCCGCTGATACTTTCAACAATCGCTCGGTCGAACCTTTCTCTATGTAAAATGATCAGTGCTGATGATGGTGGCTATTAGTGGTTCGTCACTGCCGCGTTTGACGTGGCTGTCATGTCAGTGGGGGCCGCTGCTTCGAAAGCCGTCGCGGCAGATGGCTTGCAGACCAGTGCTCACTGCAGAACCTTGAGTGACGTTGATCGTCAACTAGCTGTGTTTCTTTCTCTGCGCAATTTTTTTAGCATTCTGCAAAGTACGGGCCCGCTAAACGAAGGTTCTAGGCTTGAATTGGTCACTACTGCTTTGTGACTATAAATAGATAAATAAAACAAAGGTAAGGAAATTGCTACGGACCACAGTAACTGTCCAGCGCAGCCTGCTGACACCTGAACAGTGGTCAGCAGTGGAGGAGAGTTGGCAGTAAAAGAGCAGGGGTAAATGTTAGTAATGAGTATAGAGTAGCAACGAAATATTTACAATAGAGCGATTAAGTAAAAAGAAAAAGAAGAAGACTGTTTGTGGAGTGCCAAAAAGGGTGCATTTATTGCCAGAGCATTATATGGACACTCCAAGCTGATTACTGCCGTCAGCGTCGTCGTCGCCGTGAGGTTGCGTATAAAGTCCAAGGGTGATAAAATCGTCGCCGCGCGCCGTATGTCTGAGGGACGCGCGTTTTCACGGACAGCGAACGCATGGCGGAGAGCAAACGCGACGTCTTCAGTCGCGCGAAAGGCCGTGGGGGGATTGGAGAGAGGGAGGTGAGGCGACATTGTGCTGCGGCACCAACACCAATATTGCGACCGGGCGCAAGGGGAACTGGTGACGCAATTTCGCACGCGAAAGGAGGAAAGCGGGAAGACAGCGTGGAATGGAGGGGGTGTGGTTTCTACTCGGCTAGCTACTGCGTACTTGTACTTTGCGCGGCTACGGGCGGTCGCGCACACCGTATCTTGAAAGCGATGTGCCCACGGCTCCTACCTTTGTATGCGCTGTGCTTTCGCCGCTCAATTTCCGTTGAAGCGATAGACCGCACGAACCTTCACTCGTACTGCCGCCCTGCTTGCTCACGCAACCGTTTTGACAGCGGTTGCCTGCACTCATCGAGTGTGATCTATTCATGTTTGCTTGTGCGCGCTGACAAGATGTTTGTTAATTCAGTTAGTAAGCGAATGGTCCAAGTTTATACAGCCGATAAAACTATTATCCTTAATCCGTATAGATCTCTACTAATTTGCTATCGCAATTGATGCTTCGCCTTTCGGGCGAAACTGTGACTTTTTTACATACATGTGCGACGGAAAGGCTATGAGTGTAGCCAACTAAATCACCATTAGCCTCATGCATCCCAAAACAGATGTCTTTTTTTTTTCGCGCTGCAGTGGCAAAGTGCATGAACGTGAATGGCGAACAAATGTTCCTAGGCCGTCGGCCATGTTTTGGTGGCAGACTGTCGGTTCCTGCAATTGCCGAAGCTATGCAGCGTTGATATGAGCTTAATACATCAGAGGGAGACCACCTCCAGGAACGCCGACTGATGATAGCTCCGCCTGCCGTGGAATAGTTGAAATGTTCACCTTGTGCGATAGACTATAGAGCAGCAAGGTGGGCTAGTTGGTGAATGTTCATCGTGTAAAAGGGGGATACTGCGCTATAAAAACAGGGACAACAGAAATATAAGTGGACAGGATGCGGGCATACTCAAAACGGAATTTTATTTGGTGAAAGACGACCTGTAGGCAATGAACAAAAAAGACGTCATCATGCTTAGTGGCCATACAAAACGCTGCCGTCACATTCTTGCGTCCAGGAATTTCACCTCACAATCAGCAAGTACCACGGAAGAATCGCTAACACATACACGTGTTTTTTTACGCATATATAATATACGCCTCGAACTTTTTTGTTCACTGTATATATGTCATCTTTCACCCACTAAAATTCAGTTGTGAGTCTTGCGCGTGTACTGCCCACTTATACTTCTTTTGGGCTTGTGTCTATAGCGCAGTATCCCCCCCCCCCCTTTTGCAAGTTGTGCGATACAGTTACGGTAACGGCGGTGAGGGATGTCCCCTTCCCCCACATAACAATTTTTCATCGTCAAAAATGCATAAAAAGCTGAAGGAAGATGAGCAGACGCTATCCACACAAAGGTCCAGGTAAGCGGGCGACGCTGCCGGAGAGCGGCCCTACTCTCTGTCGATGGCCTGCTTCCCTTCTCGCGTGCACGGGACGTTGCCTTCTCACATTTCGACGCACGTTGTGTTTCTTATTGTCCCACGAGCCGGCCAAATGGTTTTGGGCACTCGTCAGCGAGTCGAAGCATGCGGACAAAGTCGTTGCAACGTTTGTCATCAGTATATGTGCAGTGCTCGGGAACCAGAATACAGATGTGATAAATAGCTGAGATGTTCGGTCTGTACGACCAACACCGCCTAGATAGCGCAAGGCCTACACATTTCGGTCCATGACGTCATGCTACCTGGCCCGACTACCATAGAATATCTAATGGGTATGCTCCCGCGTAAGCAACGGTGATTGTGTCGTCACCGCTTTCATCACGCCAGCCTTGGCAATAGAAATTTCGGACCAGATAGCATGACGTCATAGATCGGAGTAAGTAGGCCTGTGCATGCTATCTAGGTGGTGTTGGTACGACCCATGGACGAAGTGCAGACGGCAGTACTCCAGGACATGAAGTCACGTGATGAAATCGGGATTGTGAAATCTCTGGTAACCGAAATACAAGCTGGTTGCAACAGTTCATGACGGTACTGACAGCACTCGTGTTCTTTTATTCTGTCCGCGTCTGCGGTTGCGCTGCCCTCATGTATGAAACTGCCTGCCACTTCGGGGCCCATTCAAGTGGAAACAAATATGTTTCCAACCACAGGCAAATGTTATAAAATTTGAGGCTCCAGTTACGTTCAATCATTTTTCTCGTTGTTCACTGAGGTGCATATTTATTTTTCTTTCACATTTCATTTGAAACACTTCAGAAAACATTGTTTTTGCAGGCATTCGCTTTCTCGGGCGTCAGAAAACGTTGATACGTGCACCAACTTTTGTCAGTAATTCGCAGAATACACGAAACAGCACTTTGTCCGAAGAGCAGAATGGCATCGGAACATAAGCGTGGCACCTGTGGGTCGTAGGACACAGTCATCGCAATGCACACGGACTATAGGTGGCGCCCTAGGTGATCCATGATGGCGGACAGAGAGAGTATCAGAATTCTCGACTGCGCGTCCGCGTCGTAGCCCGCCGGGCTTTTTCTAATCCTTCTCGTCACACACCGAGTGTATTATTTTTTAGAGTTTATTCTCATCGGCTGGGGAAATGCCGCTGCCTTTTTACAAAACAGCTATCTCTAGGAGAGATTATGGGACACCTTGAACCGTACGAAAAAAGGATCCGGTGTCTAATCGAAGGCGAAGATATTTTCAACGCTGGCCATCTAATTTGATGCGGCGTCAAGACATACAGTGCTCACGCTGCTACAATTCAAGGACTGCGTGTAGACGTCCCACGTTCGAGGGGCGTCCCACGTCCAAGCTATTTGTTGTGTGTTGCAGCCGCAGTGCGCGCCCCGTAAATATATATGAGCCTTGAATGTAACAATTCACGGCCCCGCGTAAATGTAGATGGCCAGCGTGCATAACCAGAAGTATACGTGCGTGCTTGTTATTTTACGGCGAATGACGCCCTTGATCTGACAGATGTAAGCCACGCGAAGCGAATCTAGAACGCACGCTTATGCTAGAGTGCAGCGTTATCGTTTTGAGCCAGAAAAAGTACGCCGATCCTGTTTTGAAATTCGGCTTTAATCCAAAAGGGTCAGTGCAAGCAAATATGCCAGCGACCTAGCGATCGGCGCGCAGCTGCGAACGTAGTTACGCTCCGATGCAACGAGCTCCAACGGCGGCTCCCTCATCCGCATTTTTTCACTCCAACTTGTTATTTTAATTTCCAGTGTGAAGACCATGCACATACACATTATATTTCAATGTGTACACAGGAAAAAATTATTATATTTTGAAAGAGAAAGAGGTAGCCAGCTGACAATTATTTCTAATGATATGGATAGCCTATGTCTAGAGAATCAATATGTTGCTGTATGTTCAACTCGCTACAAATTGCTTTGTGCACTTTTTTTGACACTGAAAAAGACCTGCCGATTTCAGTGACCCCTTCGGCAGAGACATTTATCAACGGTGTGTGAAATGCACGTCAATGATATGTGTCTCAGCATTGCTTCTCTTTCCAGTAGGTCATGCTAGCGACTCCTGAAAAAAAAACATAATAATTTACAACATTTATTGGGGATGGAAACTTCGCAACGTGCATGCAGAGGTCATAAATATATATAATTAACTTAGTAACCGAAGTGAGGCAGTTAGGGATGGAATGGAAGTTCGTGGGTTGTGGTGGTCCGAGATGGTGCCCCTCGATGGCCCGAGTGCACGATGGCAACGCGAAGGAAGAACCAGCGTCTGGTGGAGGACAACGTTTATTCCGCAGCAAACTGTCCGGCCGGGTTGCGCCCAGACAGCTCTACCCTCTCATGCCGAGCGCCCGTTCTTAAAGGCTCGGTCGCGCTCGGTCAAACAACCCAACAAAAACGCGTACATTCTTTGACTGTCTTGCTTTCACTCGCCCCTACGGGAGCAACACTCAATTCGTCAAAGACCTCAAGCGTTTTTAAGTCACTCGCCGGTAGGTTAATTGCCATCCTCATGCCCGCTTAAGCAAACAGCAACCGGTTGGTGGCCCTCTGCAGTAACATGGGTTGAAAAAGCCGCATCCAGCGGAATTTCCTTCCTCCCTAAATTAAGGAGCCGCCGTCACGGCTCATTTTCACGAAACACACTTTCCACGCGTGCTTTGTCCGTTCTCTGCCCACTGGCTCGGGGGACGCTGTCACGGCTTTCAACGTAATTTCCATGACAGCCCCCATATGCATTCCTGATGCTCGGCTACACTGCAGCGGCTTTCACTACGTAGATAGCCAAGAAAAGCATGGCGAACCGTAACGACCCATCCTCACTGACTGAGTGACTAAGGCCAAGCCGCATTCACTCAGAATCAGAATCAATAGCAGTCATGCACAGCAGAGCTTCTACTAGGACTCAGAAATAAAAGATTGGCTGCAGTTTTGCCGGAAAGGCGAAGCAGTAATAATGATAGCGAAGCATAAGACAACTACACGAAAAAGATTCTTCCCGTATAAATTCGTGTAAGAGCCGCACCCCCAAATTGAAAGCACATATATATATATATATATATATTTTTTTTATCCAACCGAGAAGCAATCGCGTTCAGCGCGATTCTGATCGTGCTCCACTGCGAATTTTCCCGCGCAGCGTACTTTCGCGCGTCGCAACTATTAAAAAAAAGTCGATTATAACTTAAGAAGACAGGTGAAGCGCCCAGCCCTTATCACTGATGCGCAGCAGCCTATTGCTACCGCGACTAAAGAAATAGTCCCGCTGACGCGACTCGGCCCAGCTCGAAGCGCGGGCTGCCATGTCCTCAGTCGGCGGGGTCACCGGCCGTGCGGCTCATGACGTCAGTCTAGAGTGCACGCCCATTGGTGGATGCTCGTGTGCATCCGCCTTTGAGGGGCAAATGCAGCGACCTTCTAAAGTTTTACACTACTGTAGAGGGCGAGAGGAGGCGATCGCGGAGGTTTACGGTGGATTTCACACTCGTAGTTTGAAAAATTAGATAAAGTGGCCCGGTCCCTAGTAAGGCTCGTCAAAATTGCGGCAAAAAAAGTTCGGCCCTCACACGAGTCTGTACGTTGGTTATAATGCCTATATAAATTGTAGTAATATTTACACACCAATTCAAATAACAAACATCGTGCAATGCACCTACCATGAAAGCCTGTAAATATCTCGCAGGAAGACCACGGGCAGTCGCTATCACAACGCTGTCATTCTGATGAACGCCGGCAGCGGGGGCGAAAGGTTCGTACAGGCGTGCGATTCACCGCGACTCCGAAAATTAGATTCATCATCATCATCGGCATATTAGGGGCGAAGTAGTAGTAGTAGTAGTAGTAGTAGTAGTACTACTCGTCGTAGTAGTAGTGTGTAACCAGTCTGAGAAAAATGAGAAAAAAATTCCGAAGTTGTGTCCGTAGCGCGGAATCGAACCAGGGACCCCTCGCTTCCGAGCGCGCGGCTTCAGCCCACTACGCCACGAAGCACACATAGACATGAGCACCACGATGGCAATAAATACCCAACATTAACGAAAGGCCGCGTTTCTAGCGCGTTTCTAACGGGTTTGTGCTAGCGCGTTACGGCCCGTGTAAGAAGCTGGTGTAAGACGCTGTGGCCTCTCCGCCTTACCTTCAACGCGTTTCGAACGCGCTGCCCAAGGCGGTGGCAAGTCAAGTTCAAGTCGAGGAGCGTTTATGAATACGGGGGGTATACTCTCTCAGCAGTCATGTGATGGCGTCGGCAAACGCGGTGCACGTTCCGGCATGTGTAAATGGCTGCGTAAGACGCTGTGGCCGCTCCCCCTTACTAGAGAGTACTGCACGTCTCTAACGCGTTTGTGCTAGCGTCCCCTTAAGCGGGAGATCCAATGATTCCCTCCGGAGCTTCGCCCACTCATCATCATTCACCCCGTGGATATGCTGTGATTTTTTTATGTCCACTACAGGAGGGCTTCTGTCAGCGATCTCCAATTACCCCTGTCTCTTAACTTAGGCTATGCGATCTGCAACACTTGGAGCACGGAAAAACAGCCTAAGAAAGAAGGCAGCGCACATAAAGTTAGCAGCCATCCCTGCTCGCCCTTGATCATTGCACCCCCCAATGATTACCAACAATTGGATATGGCACGCTGGTCGTGTAAGCGTCAACCGCACACAGTAATTTGCAGCTGCGGCAGGGCTAGATGAGAAGACGCGTGCTCTCCTGCTCATGCACGTATTTGATCACGTGACCTCCAACTAACCCGAATATTGGGCGCGTGCGAAGATAATGTCCATCATGTGTTACGGCTCAGCGTTACGGGCTTTTTCTCGCACCCGTAGTGTATGGGTCGCTCGCTCATATGACTTTTGGACTTTATACGGAATATCACGGCAACGAAGACAGCGAAAATTTGCCCGGAGTGGTGATACAATTGCTGTCGCAATAAAAGTATAAATAGAAAACAGGCGTCGAGTTCGCTTCTTCCACGGCTGCGGACGTTGCAATGTGCACCGGCTGCAAACACAGCATGAGCACCAACGACAAAACCAATAGTGGGCACCTCGCTTATCGGTACTTCGCCAGAACCCGTCTGACGCTGAAAAGGAAGCGTATTTTCCACCGTATAATCACCAGCGGAAACATAACACTACAGCACGCGGGGAGACAGCGTACGCGAAGGGACCAGCCATCTTGGATGGCCCAATTAAGCTTGAACTCGGCGCAGATAAACTCCAAAATGAAGCGCGTGCACGACCTACATATGTATGGCAGAGGCAGGAAAAGTAGGAGTTGAGGACCCGTGTGTTCTAGCCGCTAGGCGAAAGAAGACTCCACGCCGCTATCAAGAAGGTTGCTCAGCTCACGCGTTTCCATCAGCGAGTGACATGTACCGCCAGAGGTTCTATGAAGTACTTGACACAGTGCTGTCTTCGTTAAACAACAGGTATCCACCTGATATGTGGCAGCATAAGTCCCACATTGAGCAGCTTGCCATAGGGAAGGAAGACGAAGCATATATAACAGTTCTACGCTGACGACCTTGAACTAGGACGCCTGATTTTGCACAGAGCTATGCTGATTGACATTTTAAGCCAGCAAATGTCGGAATCATTGCACACATTTGGGGACGTCATGCACAAGGGTGAACACCCGCGAAACCTTTTGCCGGAAATGGCCAAGCTAAAAAAATTGCGTTGGCCATACCGGTCTCGTCGACCACATCTGAGAGGTAGGTCCTTTTCTTGCCTTCGGCGACTGAAAATGTACTTGAGGTCGACGACTGGACAAGCCCGTTTGAACCATCTGGGAATTTTTTTACGCCCACAAAGAACTCTCCCGCAAAATCAATTTGATTAAGATTACCGACGACTTCATTACCAGGTTAAGTGCCTGAGCGAACACTTTTTCAATGATGGTGAAATCATCGCATCAGACAACGAACTGATGTCTTTAATAAGAGAGAGAAAGGCACCAACTTACAAGTCAAAGCAAGCCACCTGGCTTAGAAAACAACGCAAAAAGTTATACAAAGGAACAAAAATGGGTCCATTACAGCGCAAGCAAAGTGAAGGCACTTGGGTAAGACAAGAGGCGTGGTTGCGCTATTTGTAAAACTCCCTAGCCTATCTGTGCATTTTCCTTACTAATTTTTATTCGTCATGTGCTGCATTTGCCTCTCAATGCCCCAATACACGTTGTTCCTATATTTGCTATCGAGTCCTTTCGCGCTTTTGAGATATCGCTGTCTTATTTATTTATTTATTTGTTAATATTGCTACACGCGTGTGGTATTTGGTTGTTTGAACGAGGCACGCGGGCGCCGAGACGAAGAAGACGAACTGCTCTGGGCTCTCGAGCTATCGGCTGATCTGGCCAGCATTGCAGCTATCTTTTGTAAATATACGTGTAAATAGTCTCCTGTCCTTAATTCTTCGTTCGCGTAACATTTTGGTGGAGCGTGCCGTTCCCCGTCCTCACCACGGAGCTCCGCAGCGGCCGCACCGTCCAGCTTTCCGCCATGGCTCCCGATGACGACAACTCGTCTGCTGCTACTACTGCAACTCCAACCACAACGTACGTCACGGTTGCCACTCCCCGCAATCCTGGCTTATTCTCCGGCCAAGATAATGTTGACGTTGATGACTGGCTACGCATGTATGAGCTTGTTAGCCGCAACAACCACTGGGACCCTACCATAATGCTATAGCTAATGTCCTCTTCTACTTGGGCGGAACACCTCGTGTCTGGTTCCGGACACACGAGGAGGAGATCTCTAGCTGGGATGCTTTCAAGGAGAAGCTCCGCGACCTCTTTGGCAATCCGACCGGTCGGCAGCAGGCTGCAAGAAAGGAGCTTGCTACACGAGTCCAGTCTGCCACTGAATCGTATGTCTCGTACATACAAGACGTGCTAGCTCTTTGCCGGAAAGTCGACGAGAACATGGTCGAAGTTGACAAGGTTGGCCACGTTCTCAAGGCGATCGCGGACGATGCGTTCAACTTGTTGATCTTCAACAATGTGTCTACCATCGACGTCATTGTCAAGGAATGCCGCCTCTTTGAGCTCGCCAAAAGCCGCCGCGTCATTCCACAGTTCTCCCGGCTCCCTAACACGGCTGCGACGTCGTCCTGCGTCGCCCTTACCGCTTCACCCTCCTCCAATGAGACCGTCACGCGTATTGTTCGCCGCGAGCTCGAGGCTGCCAGTCCTGCCACGTTCCTTCCGCGCCCACTTGACCCCACCATTGACCAACCAGCCCCAGCGATCTCCCTCATTCAGGAGGTTGTGCGGCAAGAGTTTGCCAACCTCGGTTTTCCTGCTGCCTGCTCCATCTCCCGAGCTGACGCCCGACTGGTGCCGACAGCTGCGCCTCCCAGTGATCTGTATTCCCGTCCCAGATACCGCAACCCTACAGAGTGGAGAACTCCGGACGACAAGCCCATTTGCTTTCGTTGCCACCGCATTGGCCACGTCGCTCGCCACTGCCGCACCTCCTGGACATCGCCGTATTCGAACTACTTCTCCCCGTCTCCTCGCCCATTTGCCGACCCTCGCCCCTACTCGCCTCGCCGTATGCCTACTAGCTCTCACGTATCCGTCGATGACAGTCATCCCACTCGCTCGCCGTCACCTCAGCGCCATCGGTCCCCGTCGCCCCAGCCACGCCGCTATTCGTCGCCGACCACTTATGGACCCTACCGGGCGGAAAACTAGGCCATGCAGCTCTTGGAGGTAGTGCTGCATCACGTTCGTCCTGTCCAAATCCTCCGTTGACGCTCCTCACGAACACGAACCTAATTGAAGTAGATGTAGATGGTGTCCCGTTGACGGCATTGATTGATACTGGAGCCCAAGTGTCCATAATGAGCGCTAACCTATGTCGTCGCCTCAAAAAAGTTCTTACGCCTGCCGTCACTCGAGCCGTCCGCGTCGCCAATGGCGCCACTGTTGCCGTCTGTGGTATGTGCACTGCTCGCGTAGGAATTGCTGGCCGCCAAGTTCCCGTCCTGTTCTCCGTGCTGACCAGTTGCCCTCATGACCTAATCTTCGGGCTCGACTTTCTGACGACGCATTCTGCCCTCATCGACTGTTCCACCGGTACGCTGTGCCTCGAGCTTCCTCTTGTTTCCGACGTTCGCCCCGAACAACCGCACACCCTATGCACTACAGCGTTTGTTCGGTTACCTCCAAAAGCCCTAACCTTCGTCGAATTGGCCTCAACGGCAACCGTGCCTGATGGCGACTATGTCGTCGCCCCTATTCGTGATGTCCTCCTGGCGCGCGACATCTCTGTGCCACACTCCGTCGTTACCCTTGCCGCTAATCGGATGTGTCTCCCCGTTGTCAATTTTGGCTTGACGAAGCAAGTGTTACCTGAAGGCATAGCGGTGGCCACGCTCCGGTCAGTGACAGACGACCACGTCACTGCTTTTGCAGCCGACGCGTCTCCAGATCCTCCTGATAACCCGCAGGATGCCTTGAACCTCGACGGCCCATTACGTCCCATGGTCGCTCCGGACCTCGCCCCTGGCCAAGCAGCCGCCCTATATCGCCTTTTGCTTTCTTATCGCGACATATTTGACACTGACAATCGCCCACTTGGTCAGACGTCCCTTGTTAAGCATCGGATAAACACTGGTGATGCTGTTCCCATTCATCGCCGACCGTATCGCGTGTCCACGGCAGAGCGGCAAGTTATTCAGCAGGAAGTCACCAAGATGCTCGCCAAAGGCATTGTTGAGCCCTCGTCGAGCCCTTGGGCATCGCCGGTGGTGCTCGTCAAAAAGAAAGGTGGCACGTGGCGTTTCTGTGTCGATTACCGCCACCTAAACCGAATCACTAAAAAGGACGTTTTCCCGTTACCACGAATTGACGACGCTCTTGATTGTCTTCACGGTGCCAAATACTTTTCGTCCATTGACCTTCGATCTGGTTATTGGCAGATTTCCGTCGATGACCAAGACCAAGAAAAGACCGCTTTCGTCACTCCAGATGGCCTCTACCAATTTAAGGTTATGCCGTATGGTTTATGCAATGCCCCCGCCACGTTCGAACGGATGATGGACTCTCTGCTTCAAGGTTTCAAATGGTCAACTTGCCTTTGTTACCTCGACGACGTCCTTGTGTTTTCTCCTACGTTTGAGACGCACCTTGAGCGCGTCGCAGCTATCCTTGACGTCTTCCGCAAGGCTGGGCTCCAATTAAACTCATCGAAGTGCCACTTCGGGCGCCGACAGATTACAGTGCTCGGCCATCTCGTCGATGCTTCCGGAGTACAACCCGACCCGGAGAAGGTTCGAGCAGTAACAGCGTTTCCTGTACCTCAGTCTGTCAAAGATAGTCCGGAGTTTTGTGGGGCTCTGCTCTTATTTCAGACGGTTTGTGAAGGATTTCGCAGCAATCGCTCGACCACTCACTGAGCTTCTGAAGAAAGACGTGCCTTTTACGTGGGGTTCCCCTCAGGCTGCCGCATTTTCACGCCTTATCACGATTCTGACCAATCCACCGATCTTGGCCCACTTTGACCCGTCCGCACCTACAGAGGTCCGAACCGATGCCAGTGGTTATGGGATCGGCGCAGTCTTAGTGCAACGACAACACGGCCACGACCGCGTTATAGCCTACGCTAGCCGGCTCCTGACAACTGCAGAGCGCAACTATTCGATTACCGAGTGCGAATGTCTTGCTCTCGTCTGGGCTGTTTCAAAGTTCCGCCCATATTTATATGGCAAGCCCTTCTCAGTAATCACAGACCATCATGCGCTGTGTTGGCTTTCGTCGCTCAAGGATCCTACTGGCCGGCTCGGTCGTTGGGCTCTCCGACTACAAGAATATCCCTACACAGTGACGTACAAGTCGGGACGCCAACACCAGGACGCAGATTGCCTCTCTCGCTACCCAGTCCAAGACCCGTCCTCTACGTCTGATACTGACACCGACGCCTGCGTTCTCTCTGTTTTTCCACTGGTCCATGTCGCCGACGGGCAGCGCCGTGACCCGTCCTTGCGTGTCATCATTGACCGCCTGGAATCGTCACTTGCCGACAGCTCCCTTCGCTTATTCACACTTCAAGATGGCGTACTCTACCGCCACAACGTTCACCCCGACGGCCCAGCATTACTCCTTGTGATCCCTAAACACCTTCGCTCGGCTGTTCTCCACGAACTTCACGACCTCCCCACTGCCGGTCACCTCGGTGTGTCACGTACCTACGACCGGATCCGCCGACGCTTCTTTTGGCCAGGGCTTGCTCGCTCCGTTCGAAGATACGTAGCTGCATGTGAGAAATGCCAGCGACGCAAGACACCGTCGACGCTCCCTGCTGGGTACCTTCAACCAATTGACATTCCCGCGGAACCATTCTTTCGGGTTGGTTTAGATTTACTTGGTCCTTTTCCTCTTTCTACCTCTGGGAACAGGTGGATCGCTGTGGCCACAGATTACGCCACGCGCTACGCCATCACCCGAGCGCTCCCTACAAGCTGCGCCACAGATGTTGCCGATTTTCTTCTACGCGACGTGATTTTATTACATGGAGCTCCGCGACAACTTCTCACAGACCGTGGCCGGACTTTCCTGTCAAAAGTTATCGCGGACATCCTGCAGTCCTGTGCCACGAGGCACAAGCTATCCACGTCATACCATCCGCAAACGAATGGCCTCACGGAGCGTCTTAATCGCACTCTCACAGACATGCTCGCGAAGTATGTGTCTTCCGACCACACTGACTGGGACCTCGCTCTACCGTTTGTCACCTTTGCGTATAATTCCTCGCGCCACGACACAGCCGGTTATTCGCCATTTTTCCTTCTGTTCGGCCGAGAACCAGCACTGCCCCTCGACACAAGCATCCCTGTTCACGCAGCACAGGCCTACCAGTGAATACGCACTTGACGCCGTCGCCCGCGCTGCCCACGCAAGGGAAATTGCCCGTGGCCGCCTTCTGCACTCCCAAGAGAGTCAACGGCGTTTGTACGACCAGCGACACCGTGACGTGCACTTCCCGCCTGGTTCTTTGGTGCTTCTATGGTCTCCGTCGCGTCAGGTCAGCCTGTCAGAAAAACTGCTGTCTCGTTACACAGGCCCCTACCGAGTGATTCGTGCCGTGACTCCCGTCACCTACGAGATCGCCCCTGACGCCCCATCTGCTTCCCAGTCCAGTGATATCGTGCACGTTACACGACTGAAGCAGTATCACCCTCCCAGTGATGACATTTAGACGCTTCGGGACGTCGCTTCTGCCGCCGGGGGATTATGCTACACGCGTGTGGTATTTGGTTGTTTGAACGAGGCGCGCGGGCGCCGAGACGAAGAAGACGAACTGCTCTGGGCTCTCGAGCTATCGGCTGATCTGGCCAGCACTGCAGCTATCTTTTGTAAATATACGTGTAAATAGTCTCCTGTCCTTAATTCTTCGTTCGCGTAACAATATGTTTATTTATGTGGGCATCTGATAATTTTACTCTATAATCCTTTGTTCTGCCTCCAGAAAATAAGCGAAACTAGTGGCGTAAGGCATGCTTTGACAAGTAATGAAACTATTACGTTATGGAATCACAATGTACGTATGCTAATAATTCTAGTCATAAGTTGTGTTCAGAAATTGTTATATATTGTTTAATTTTTACATGTTATGTCTTATATTCTCAATAACTGACCTTTCGCCAGGAAAAAAATTCTTGAGTCTATCTTTTGCATTAAAACTTTTACAAGGCGTTACAAAGCTTTTTTCATAGATGTGTACATGTGCGACTTAATACGCACAAAACAGATATGTCTCCCTAATGTTAACTGAATCCGCTTGTCGCATGGCTCAACCAAGAGACGTCAGTCTCTTGGCGGTGCGAGGGGACTCAGGCTGTAAAACTCAATTGTCTCCTACTCTGAGGTCTTGCAAATACTCATATAAGCTCGTCACTTCAGTGAACTATCTTTCGAGGTCACACGAAGTTTCCAGTGTAACTATTGTGAAAGGTTATATATATATATATAAGCATACATGGGTGGGGTTCGGAAAGCTGGTCAGGCCCCAGCCCTCCCCGGTAATATGAAAACTTTCCGCCTATGGGCTGTGGTGGACGTGTGACAATGTACTGCACATTCCACCGCCCGAAAAGGACACTGCTCTCCTTGCGTGATCTTGTGCAATCATCACGATTCCGGCGGCAGGCTGGCAAAGAGCATGGGCAAGCACACGACATGACAGTAAGCGCACGCGCAATGCCATCTATCGACAGAAGGTGCGTGCTTGGGCAAAGAGCACAAGTATGCAGCTTCGCGCGTGCTCGCAGATCTCGTATTATTTCGTCCTTGTCCATAATGTATACCTCGCTTTCTTGCATTTAGCTTTTTTTTTCCCCCCGCAAACCGGGAGTGGCTGTAGCTTTGTGTGGGTGAAGCTGTCGTCAGGGGCGAGGGCAGACAACCCGCTACTGCATTTTTTACTTGCATTATCAGACTTTGTCCGTGCAGTGGCTTCCGCTCGTCTTATCTTGGCGCCGCTCCTCATTCAAAAGTGCCTTGCACATTTTGTTCTCGACATTGCTATAAAAGTACTGTATCTATGCGAGGCCATCCTTCCCTCCCTCCGGCGCCCTTCCCCGTCGTCTGCGTGGATATTTGAATGGGTATACGCAGATATTCGCCTGAAAAGCAACTAGTAAATACGCATATTTGCTCGGGTACGTGGCACATCTCGTTTTAGAAATAAAGTCAAAAGTGACTGTGGGGGCAGAGATTTCGTTTATTGGAAAACAACCTTGGCATTGCAGCAAACTTACAGAATTTAGCAAGTGGTTCACTGCGACTCCGACTACTTGGTCCTCAAAACTATCTGAAAAGCACAGGTCAGCTCCTGCGATTACAGATAAATAAAAAGGAAAGGATTTGCAATTCGAAATACTCGGACAATGAGCAGACGCTCTTGCACCGTAGGGGTGCTTAATCGGTGTTTTGCGGTATATACGATATAGCAGAATCTGTCTCTTACCTTCCCAAGCAGGAATGATTCCTTGCTCATTGAAGGAATTTCCATGACGGACATTGCCTCTTCTAGGTCCGAATGGCCAGAGCCTATGCTCATAAAACCCCGCACAGCAGCATCATTGACGCCTAATGCCGTCTTTTCAGTTAGAGGTGCTGGCTTTGCTATAGGGTCTGTTGTGACTTTCTTGTTTTCGCCGCATCCATTACACTTGAACGTGTACTCGGACCAAAAGCCCACTCTACGCTCTGCCTGTAGCTCAAAGCAACCGCCATGTGGACTGACGCAGCGATGGTTGTTGAGCTCTTGTATGGCCTTTATAAAATTAACGACTGAGACAACTCTTCTTCCAGAGATGTTCGTGCATTGCGACGAAATTTCATTCGTAAAGCATAGATCTGGCAGGTGCTCGTCAACCCCAAGGCCGTCACAGTACTCTGCAGCAACCTCATCACAGACGCCAGCAGTCAGTTCTGGGCGAGTAGTGGCACCCTCATTTGCAGTTTTGTCACTGTTTCTGCTCGCCAGAGCAGCTTGTGCTCTTTCTCTGCAAAAAGTAAATAACAGGCACTGTATAACTTGAATACAATGCCTGTTCAGGGTCGAAAGGATCGAAAGCACGGTTTTGGAATCAGAATTTCTACAGAAATTTAGGAAAAAGAAAAGGACAGACATGCAATTTCTTTTTTAAAAAATTGACTCGCAATCCCGGCCCTGCGAAAGTGGATGTCCAGCAAAACTGTTGAAAACCACCACTACAACTTCTGAGGGGACTATGCAATGATTTATGGCTTTAGAGCAAAGGTAATTCACAGTAATGGTAGGAATGGGAGTAATGGTAATTTTGACAGCACGCCGCCGACCATAGCGGTGCTGCAACTACGTTGAAATCAGTCGCTATGCTAGTTATATACGAAAGGCTAGGGACGTCACGCCCCACGTCGTGTTATAGCAATATTTATCGGGAAACGCGTGCGGGCAGTGCTACAAGCTTCGCCTTGTTACCAGGAGCGCCTTATCGTCAATTATGTCGTTCGGATGATTGTTTTGGGCTTGGTCTTTATTGAAACGAATGCTGTTCTGTATGTTGTTAAAGAATGCATGCACTTTTTCGCTTCACTTTGCTGAATGCTTGAAGCCTCTGCCTTACGGGCGTACTAGCCACTGGTCCTGACCCTGCACTGTCGCTGAGATCGGCCCACATTTTTGCTGACGGACGCGGACACGAAAAATGCCAACCAAGATTCCTTCGTGGCGTAACGTCCACAATGGTGGGCCGATCCCGGCGGCAATGCAGGGTAGAGCATTGGCGTAAGGCAGAGGCTACAAGCAGTGACTCATCAATGGCGCATAGCCCCGTAAGGCAGAGGATACAAGCACTCAGCAAAGTGAAACAAACAGTGCACACATTCTTTGGAACCACGCATACAACATAACGAACAGCATGCATTTCAATAAAGAACAAGCACCCGAACCTCATAACTGATGATAAGGCGCTCGTGATACCAGTACGAAGCGTGTAGCGCTTTCCGCATACGTTTCCCTGTAAAGATTACTGTTGCGCAAGCCGCCGCGGCGACGGCAGTTTGCGACGTGGGGAGTGACGTCGTTAGCTTTTCGTATATAAAATAACCAGCCTAGCAACTGATTTCAATGTTGTTGCAGCACCGCTTTGGGCTACTGCGTGCTGTCAAAATTACCATTACTCCCATTCCTACCATTTTGCTCAAAAGCCATAAAGCATTGTATACCCCCTCAGCAGCTGTAGTGGTGGTTTTCAACAGCTTCACTGGTCATCTACTTTCACAGTGCCAGCAGGTGAGTAAATTTTTTATGCTGCGATCGACTATCCTCCCTGTAAAGTTATTACAGCTAGCGTATACAAAAGCACAAGTAGTCATACATCACATAGAACCAAGCACACATCTCGTTACACACGTGCTAGAATATACAGGACGGTCAAATACATGCACGGATACATACACACAAACCACGCACGCACGCCCACGGATACACAAACGAAAAAATTCAGCCCCCAAGAAATAGCGCACGAAACGGGACCCAAATCTGAACTAAACGTGCCTGCCTGGCCCATCGGCATTAGGTGTCAGACAGCCGTTGACGTACTGGATGCGCCATGCAAAATAAAATATATCTTTTTGGCAGCACATAAAACACACGAAACATTTTGTTTTATGTGGTTCCCACGTAATCTGAGGCTGTTGTCTGTGCACCAAATGTTAATGCACACAGTAATTAGAAATTAAATTGTGGGGCTTTACGTGCCAAAACCACGATTTCATTATGAGGCACGCCGTAGTGGGGGGACATGACAAGAACTTTATTTGAGTCCTAAGGAACTGAGATCTAGCAGCTCCGGAATAATTTGGACCACCTGGGTTTTGTTTAACGTGTACCTAAATCTAAGTACACGAGTAGAGAAATATCGATAATATTGAGGAATAAATAAACTGAGAAAGAAGAGAAAAAAATCTAAAAAAGAACCATTCTTTACGAACCAGGTCTCCGAAAGTTTTGATCGCCTTTCTTGTAGACTTCACATGCGGGTGAATATCCCGACATGCACGTGACCTTATTTTACCAGTGCAGAAGTGAGAGAAACTAATCAGTAACCGTCAAGTTTTTACACAGAAAATATGCAAGAGTACTGAGCGTCATCGGCACAGGATCAGCATTATGATTGTTTCTGAAGCGCGTCATCGTGCCTTTTTCCATCATCGTAGGAATACAAATGTCGTAAACTAGTTTCTGCAAGTGAAATAAGAGAAGAGAAAAATCGTACGGTTCTGACGGCATGCACATGACCAGTATATGACCTACCAATGCGAGAAAAATACAAAACAATGTAAGCCTTACCTTTTCGTTTGCAAGGCGTTCAGATGTTTTCGACGTTTCGCCGATAGTCCTTTTGTTGGCTTTCGCGAAAGATGCTTTTTCAACTTCCCCATGACATGGAAGCGCAGTTTGACCGCAGGTCTCGAATGCGCAGGATCACGCAATAAACGAAAAATCACGCAGGACACGCACGAAGCACAACGCTGAATGCCGTAAAGCTTCCGAGGCAGCTACCACTCATCCAGACTGACTGGGAGACGACATCGAAGTGGCGACTGAGGCACAAACTCACAGGCAAATGAAGGGGCAGGGAGACAATTCATCGTCGTCTCGCCTGCTTTATAAAGGGATGGTACCTCTGCAGTTTGAAAGAGGTGAGGGCAGTGACACCACCGCCTAAACCCTCCCCTCCCTCGCGAAGATGTACACCCTTTAGAATAGTAAGCTGTTGGGCTATTTGGTTTGACCACGGCCGCCTGGATCGGTGCGCGCGACGGGGTTGCTCCCCCGCCGCGCGCGCCGATCCACGCGGCCGTGGTTTGACATGATATTGCAAAGGGGAGCGCAGAAGTGTTGCAGAGAAAGGCTCTCCTGTCTTGGTCTCCTTTTTTTCCGCAACCCTTTGCAATATCGTGTACACCCTCGCGTCTCTCACGAACGTGCTTTGTTAGCACATTCCTTTTCCAGTATACCTGGATGCAGCGTTACTCAACACTGCAACAATCCTATAAATTTGTGCAGGTTTTTATCTTTTCTTAGAGACCGGAGAAGGTCGCAAGGGCCGAATATACTTCAGGTATAAGCAGCCTGATTACCTCATGCAGCAAAGGTGCGAAATTATTTTTCATTCCTTAGTCCATGTGCGTGTATGCTTTTAGCTCACTATTGGTGTGAGGTGGGGTGTGAGAGAAACTTGGAAAGGATACTATTTATATCATCTAGTAGAAATAAGGATGCAATTCGCAGTTGAGTTCTTTCACGCGAGTCGTCATATCGATGCCCGTATGATGCACTTCTTGTGTACCACTTAGCACAAGCATGCGTCCCGCATAAAACTGAAATCCGCGTTTCATGTGCACCTACCGCCTAATCAACTTACTCGTCTAATTCATGACGAATTGGACAAAGGAACAGGTGATGCAAGCAATGCCTAAGGAATACTGCTTGCGTGTCCCTGTATTATCTGCAGATAAACACAGGAGTACAAGAAGGCATTATGATTGAACTGATAAGTGTCACTCAGTGACACGATGAATATGCGTATGTGCGTGCATAAAAAGCTTTTATTATATGGGTTTGTTTCAATGCTTGCCATCTGTCAAATGCTGATGTCATCTTGTTTGGTCGTTTCCCCAAATATACTGCAGTCGCAGAACTCTATCACGGGACAACAGCTATAACTTGGTAAGTTGCCGGTGTACTCTGGAGATAAGTTTTCCGGAAATGAAATACTAGTACGGGTGTGCGAACATTCATAACTTTGAGCAACGAATCTGATAACGTCCTGTTCAATTCGGTTTTCGTATCGAATAGTCATTATTCGATTCGATTTGTCTTTGGTTGTATTCGATTCGTATTCGATTCGGTGTGAAAAGTTATTATTGGCGCGCCCCTATTAGACAGACAGCATAGTACACGTGGTTAGGCTGCTTTATTGGGGTAGAAATTACGCACACTTCAGTGCGGTCACGGGTTCGATGGCGCACCCGCTAGAGAGCCCGCTCAGCCCACGCGAAAAGTTTGGTAGACCACGTCATTCGAGTTTCAGAGCTGCAATACATTGAAATGGTAAATGAAACGGTTGCACAGAACGTTCGCTTGATGAAATTCACACGCGCTCACCGCTGCTAGCGCTCCTCGCGCCAGCGTTATGATTACGATGGTCATCGCAAGCACTCGTGCAGAGCCTTGCACGCAGCGCTCAGATGTTGTCCAAGTTTCGCCGACAGCCGTTTTCGTGACACAGGCGTCCAATACCAAGTCATCACATTAGCATATGGAATATAAGATCACATGATCTAGACAAGCAGGGACTGCATAAATAGATTGTTTGCTAGAAATACTTTTTATACTAGTCAACAGTCTATATAGTGTTAATTGTGCACGTGTTGTCCATCTATTTCGCGCTGTCCATGCTTTCCTCTCTTTCTATCTTTTTTTATGCTGAATTCGGAGACTTTCAAGCGCATGTGTCACTGTATTCTGTTGTGCACTGCATGCAATGGTGGAAAAGCTTCGCAAAAAGAAATGGCAGAAAACTCTGCTCGATCGGCTGCCATGCACCGCAACAAGTAAGCGGCAGTGACTGCAGTGATTTTCGAGGGTACGATGATCACTCAAAAAAAAAAAAGTGGACAATGTGGGGGTGCGACCATTATGCGAGTGCGATGATTACGCCGGTAAATAGGATATAGTATCTTTCAACGAGAAAAGCACCTGCTGGAAACGCGTATCTCAAAACTTCACTGGGCGTCGGAACACGTGACATTTGGTTAGTAGCGCCCGGCTTGAAATGCTGCAGGTCACGCAGCCAACAGCACTTTTCACTGCAGTCTGCAAGGCTCGCTCATTGTTTGCTGATAATCCTATCGTTCAACTGGCGTCGCGTAGAATAGTCAAACACAATACCCTGCCACACGCATCGCACCTCACCGCGTGGGGAAAGAAAGTTTCCAGATATCGTCGTACGAGCCTGCAAAATAGGAAGAGGCGAGGGCAATTTGCAATTCTCCTTGGTACAATGGCACAATAGCCTAACCTGCGGGCTAGCTGGCATGCACTCATGATGCACCATGCACGAAGCTTGCTTGCTTGCTTGCTTTCTTCCATATTTTTCTCCCCGCAGCCACAAGTAAGTGAGCTCATGTAGGACTACATTGAAGGAGTGGTTGCACCCACGTGTGCTTGAAGGAATGTGGGGTAGGCGCAGTGACTAGACTGAGCCAAACGCTCCAACCTAGAGAAAGAATTCCCTCCGCGTTTTGCCCGCTTTGTAATGTTTAGTGGCGCCACATTTGACAAATCTTGGAACTTACGTGAAACAGCTTGATATCTTTTTGCACAGAAGGCGCCGCCACCAAAAATCACGTGTAAGATATATTATTTATTGAAAATATTTTGTTTCAAGAACTGCTTAGTAAAACTCGTGAGTGCTAGTAATTACAAGACACTGTGTGACTCTAGTAATGTGCAGCAATCGTTGTGAATTAGCGTGTACATGAAAAAAATGTCTATTTGAACGAACCTGGCCAGCAGAAAAATTAACTAAATTCACTGCTTTCCTGTATGTTTCCTAATTAACATTACACAATTTTCTCTTCATAGAATCCGAAAGAAGGACTTGCTGCTTGATTATTGAAAATTTCAGTTTCCGCTTGAATAGTTTTGTCCATTCTTCGGTAATGTGTGACCAAGTATAGTCATAAATTGCTAATTTGAAGTAATGATAACTCATGAACTGTTCATCAGAACGCAAAACAAATTCACATAGATGATAAATACACTGTAGCCTAAAAAAAAGCACTAAATATTGTTTTTCTGCGTCGAAACGGAGAAAAAGATTAATTCATAAACGTTTATTGTAGCCTATAAAAATTTCCAATTGCTTAACAAGAAATATCTCTTCGTAGAAATCTTGCATAACATTTCATTTAAAGGCACAGCAAACTTCATTTCGTTATGTCGAACAGTTTTGGCGGAAACGCAGTACGAATGTTAGTACAGCAAAAACGCCGTTTTTTTGCTCACATTGTTTTGTTTGCGGTCAGGTAACGCTTCAGGCTAAGCGATAATACTAGGTGTCATTTTAAAGCGCAGAAAGTAAGCTTTCTAATGCAATGTAGTTCACATCCGCCCAATGAGCGCAGAAAGTACAGTGCGTCCGCAAACAATGACTTAAATGCTGAGCGCGTGCCGCCGGAGTGGGACCTTCCGTTTTTGTCTTTCTATCGGTTTAACAATAACCCGCTGGCTGTACAAGATCGATGGTACTAGTATACGAGATGCGAAACAAACCAGTCGAGTTTGACCCCCCCCCCCCCTCTCTTGGTCATTTAGGGCTTCATCATTAATTTGAAACTGTACACCTGTGCGAAGCCACTGTGATTGAGTGTGGACCCTTTTTGTGGGGCGCACCGCACTGCATAAGAAAATACGTAACGCTACCGCCGCTTGAATCACCCGCTGCCTGTCCCCTGTCACGTAGCGTTCTTATAAGCTGACTAACGTTGCACGTTGGGCTTGCTGGTATAACATGATGGAGGCAGAAGGCGTAGCGCATCAGAAACGGGACACAAGAGGAAGAACACAGACAACATGCACGTTTGGCGCTAACTTTCAACAGCGTTCTTATAAGATAACTTGGAGCGACACGACGGCGCGTGTCTGGACATGACTGTGGCATCGAATCGTGCATTGGCTGTTTTAATTAGAAACAATTAAGAACAAATTACCTCACATTTGTTTTTGTTTTTATTATTATTAACTCGAGATTGTTTCACACTGACGCGCGTTTTCGGAACACAGTCACTAATTATGGTCGCCTCGGCCACGAGCTCTCAGCTCTGCACCCCTTCAGAGGAAGCTTTACGCAGGAGCTCCAATCTAAATAGATATCCTAGCTAAATAGATAACCAGACAGAAATCGTTTTTATGGGAAACCACTGCACCGAGTTTAGTGAGTTTTGTTGCATTTAAATGTAAAACCTAACACCTGCCGTCTAGAGGGAACACATACTTTACTTAAGCTGTCCATTTCTTACCTAATTTCTGAAGAAAAAAAAACACAAGAAAAACCAAACAAAAACTGAAGATGAAGTTTACAACTCTGCAACTCAGCAATAAAAAACGATATCACAATTCAGTTAACTGTACCTATTCAGTTAACGAAATAGATATATTATACATCGCTCTGAATCATACCACTAAATTAAGAGTATAAATTTTGCAAAACTCTCCTAAGCATTGTAAATCTTTTGCGTAAAATGTAAAAATATCTCTAGAATGCAGCAAATTTCGATCAAAACGGTACTGCGCGGTTGTCTATAAGGAGATAATTTCTGCGTTTTACATGTATTTGAACAGGAAAGTTGGAATAGACCCCTCGAGGTAAAACTTCCTCCTAATTCCCACCGTGCGCCGCGCAGGTCACAGTGATTATAACGATTAAAATGCCCCGAGTGTGTCTCCGTCGTCTTCCACGTGCCTGCCACGCGGTTCGTTCAAACGAAAACAACCCAACGGTAAAGCCAGACCGAATGACGAATGCAAGCATTGCGTGCTGTTCGTAGATGCAGAGTTGAAGGTCGCCAGAAGCGGTGATGGAAGAAATAACTACGCCAAACGCACGCAGCGGTCGAACAAGACACCAGCTATCACCTCTATCTGAAGACTTCCGCACCGGGTTTCTGTCGCTCTGTTTGTCACGTACTTCAACGTGATGAGTCACGATCTGCAGGACTCCCAATAAAGTTTATTCCAACCATCCATCCATCAACGTGTCGAAGATTTCCGGGACGCTGAAAGAGACAGGTACGCCGTAAATGGTGGTCGCTCGCGTGCATATCCCGTCATTGCGCAGTCGTGCTTCTTGTTCGCGTGAGCCGACGAGCACGGAGCAAAAGCAAGGTGCTCAGGCGTGTATGAGATGTATACTAAATAGCTGCGACACGATCGAACATTTAATAATAAATCTGATTGTGATTCACGTTATATAATTTAATGTATATTAGAGCAAGCTCAGTTTTATGCGTCATTACCGCACTTTGTGTTGTAATATCGCATTGTACTTGTCTTCTGGCGGCCATAAGCTTTCCATGGCAAGCCTGTTTTAGATTCAGTTTTCACAAAGCATCTTTAACGCTCCCTGTATTCTTCTGCAAAACAACTTTAGCAAAGCTCACACTACAACTTGTTATACAGACATTTCAACTAATACACACCGGTCAGTTAAACATGGACGTTTTGTAAACGGGATGACCATTGACATTTAGCCGCTAAATCTGGCTGATTAGCATGCTCTCCTCATGACCTTGAATTGCATTTATTTTACCCGTAAGGCCTTTGGAAAATTCACTGGAGCACTTTCAGAAGGGTACACCCGTAATGTTATGGAGAAATGGTACACTGAGGTCAAGCAATAGCCCATATGGTCTCCTTTGCGTTCTGCCGAGGTATACCCTGCGAGTTAGGCTGCGCATCCCACAATCCTCCTCGAGAGCCGGGAAATCGAAGCAACCAACCTAATATGCCAGCGTTGCATACCCGAAGGAAGATCTGCAGTGTTGGATGAAGTGGTTGGGTCGAGAACATCGCCGACCTTGAGAAACTGCCGGAGGTGCAACCAACAGTCCCTAGAAAGTGTGCTCAATTGCGGTCGCCCGTCTGGTTCCGGGTAACACGTGACATCTTGCCTGACTATGCCCGTAAGACGCATGAAAGCGTCCATCTCTCGAGTGCGCAGCCAGGCGCTCCGCAGGTTTTTCCTTTGTTCGCTGAACAAACGGATCTGCGGCACATCCGTCGAAGCCCATGGCCACGCGTAACTTGAAGCAACCAGGTCAAGAGCCTCAGCGCCTCTCTTGCGCTGCAAGTCGAAGCCGTCTTCGGTCGAAATGTCCCCGGCGGCGAATTGCATAGCCCTCTCTATGAGCAATCGGTTCCTTGAAGTGACCGCTTGCAAGACGAGCCAAGGTCTCTGGCGACCGCTGCGCGGGCGAACGTCAGCGCAGAAGATTGTGTGGTTGCTGGTAATGCGCTCCGCCAGACTGGAAGCCACAAGTCGGCTGCTCGTTTTGTCTTCATTGGCGCAGTAGAACTGAAGCGAAACGAGCTTCTTGCGCGTTTGTACGACTGCGGACAGGAACGTGGCGTTGCGCCGAGTCATGTTCCATCCCTTGATGGTCAAAAAACGGACGCTCCTGTTGGCGGCTAGCGCCTCGAGGATGGTGCGTGTCGCTACCTTGTCTGCACTGAAATCCATGTCCAAGTTGACGAGGGACGTAGTGTTCTGAAGTAGCTCAGCAATCGGGGTCGCCTCATTTAAGCTCAAAGGGGTCTTCAGGCATAGCTCGAGGGTAATAAGGTGTCGGCAAGAGGGCAGTTCCGCGAGGCAGTCATACACGGCGCCTGGCGACGAGTCTTCGTGCGTTCGTAGACGAAGGGTTGCGACTTCGGCATCTCGCATGACCTGAAAGTCAACTTCGTCCACGGAAGCCATAGAGAACGTCAACCTCTCCTCGGTTCTCGTCCTGCGTGCCGCTGCGCAAATATTGGTGATACTATGTGGGCCTACACATCCGACTTGTACTCGAACCTTGCCATTCCGCGCAAGAGCTCCGAAGAAGGCGGCCACTTCTTCCCCGTCAAATGCGTTCAGATTCAGCGCCATGTATTCTAGGCACGTGCCAAGCTCTAGTATCATGACGAGTGGCAAAACGCGCCACGGCGCGTTAATGTCCCATGGCGTTTTCGCGTCTGGCACAAGCCACTGGCAGTTTAGGATTTGCAAGAAGCGCAGCTTCTCACAAGCCGCAACTGTTTTAGCCAAATCGAGCGCACATTCCAGATTCAGAGAAAACTTATCCAGAGTCAAGTTCTCCAAGTTTTTCAAGTGTCGTACAGCGCTTATGAAGGAATCCAGTGTTACTGCAGGAGCCCCGATGGAGCTCGTCAGGTCCAATGTTTTTAGACCGGGGCAGCTGCAGAGATACTCGGCCACAAGTGGTCCGTTCTGGCGCTCCAGGCACGTGATGTCCATGGATAGTAACTTCAAAGTGCGACTTGCCTTCAGAGCCCTGAACAGCACTGTGGCATTCTTGGGTTCATTCATGAAGTACGCTAGCTTGAGCTCGGTTAGTTGAGTGCACTGCTCCATGAAATAGGCGAAGTGTTCGAATGGAACACTGCTTATACCCGTCAAGTCCACGTGCCACAGTTCTAACTTACGGAGCCAACAAACATGCCAAACTTCGTTTAGTGGCCATCGTGAACCATCGGGATGATCCATCGGCAGCCGAAGTTTGAGCCCCCTTAGACATCGTGCCCTGCTGAGGCACTCGAGCCAAATTCCGGCGAAGTCGCGGTACTGCCGACATATGCTGTCGTCCAATTCCAGCTCGACGACGCACCGGTGTCTGAGCACCAACCAGCGCACCACGACCGCGGCACGCTTCACCGCGGCTTCCTTTGCAGGATCCTTGAACGGGACATCCATTGGCTTCAGGACAAAGTGCCCTGACAAGTATTCTTTCAGGCGCATGTTCACAGCCGCCAGGCAGGTGTTCACGGTGTCCACCTTGTCCGTGAGGTAACACGAATCCCCCTTGTCGCTCTTCCCACACCAGCGATTCATGTCGATTCCCAGCTTTGCAAGGTGCAGTTCCGTCTGGCGCAGAAGATTGCACGCTTCATCCCCCTTCAGGCCTACGGGACTCATCGTCTTAAGAGCATCTGCGTGCGCTTGCATTGCTTCTTTCCGAGATGTATAACACAACTGCAAAAGAGAGATAGAGAGAGAAAGTGATCAGAAAATATGGCCAGAAACCGGAGCATTGTTGGATGTTGGATACATTGCACAAAAAAAAAAGATATGGTAACAAAGGTTGGTGTTTTTGTCAAATATAGCCAGTCGGATTTGGCGATGTTAAAAGCGTGACAAGGTGCAGAAACGAAACCTTAGGGATATATGCTAAAGTCCCAGACAACACCAAATGTCCTAAGGGTCGACTTACGTAAGTCGACCTTTAGGACATTTGGTGTTGTCTGGGACTTTAGCACGAATACGAAACCATTACTGCTGTACTGTACCTCGCGCGATTGCGCCGAGGTGCGCCAACGTGCCAGCGATGGAAGAAGACGGCGACGCTCGAGAGAGAACCAAATTAAAGCTGATGAAAAGGCCAAGTTAAAGCTAAGAGAGCAGCAAGTTAAAGCTAATGAAAATCTAAGTTAAAGCTAGGGAAGCGCCGCCAGCTTCGCTGTTTGCTCAGACTTCGCACCTCTAGTGTGAAGCTGCCCCCATTTTTCTTCTTCATATTGGTGGCGGTGTTGATGATGTTGAAGCAGGCGTGGTTAGCCTGGCATACATAGCCGGCAATTGTTCCGCCTGATCCTCCTTCGAGTTTAGATAAGGGGTGTGAAACCAGGTGTCGATGAGCCCCGTGTCTCGCAGGAAGGCTATCAGCAGTCGTTGCGCTCTCTTCCTGATTGCTGCGCTGGCCCTCCGCGATAACTATGTCTTCAAAGGTTCTGTGCGTAAGACCGCTCTTTTCTAGGCTGTCAACCATCGCTTTTCTTTCTGTATCAAACTGCGGGCATAGCCAAATGAAATGTTCGATGTCGCCAATGTCACCAGAGAAAGCACAGAGTGGGGAATTGCGAAGCCCAGTCTTGAATAACCAAGCTGGGGTGTACGCGGAGTCGGTCCTGTTGCGGTATAACAGCGTCGCTTCTTCGCGGGTAAATCCATGAGTCACACAGGCTTCGTGTGGATTCTCGTGGATCGCTCTAAAGTCTCTTCATATTGGTCTCGGTACAGAGGCAGCGTAATATACGAATCTCGCTTGGCGAATCTAGCTCATTATTATTAGCATCAGCAGCGGCTGCTCCCACGCGCACCGCCATTGCATATTTTAGGCGATCCTCACGGACGAAAGTTTTCGCAGGTATTTGAATGATCCGCACTGCATGCGTCAACCGACGTCTTCTCTACGCGTCAAAACTTTTTCATCTCATCACACGACCTAATTCTCGACCTAAGTCAGAAATCTGATGAAAACAAGATTTCGAAAGTGCAGAACGTAGGACCGAAAATGCTATGCCATTTTTCACCACCTTTGAATGTCCCGGAGTTAAAATTTAAAATTTGTTTTTCTGACTTTGGGCAATACATCCTCAGAAGAAAAAAAAAAACAATTTAAAATTTTAACTCCGCACATTCAAAGCCTGGAGAAAAATGGCATTGTATTTTCGGTCCTACGTTCCGCACTTTCGAAATCTTGTTTTTACCAGACTTCAAACCGTTTTTCAAAACAACTGGAGCGTTTCAGAGCGGCAGGTGATCAGGAGGGCGCTAACCGCGGGACCGTGCGGACGTTAAGCGTGTAAAATTTGGAGCGCCCACAAGAGTGAATAATTAAAGGCCGGCGAAAACAAGAAACACGTAGTTGTAATTCCATATGTGCATAAACTACCGCACAGCCTCAGGAGTGTAGCAGGCAGGTTTGCTGTAAATTTTTTTTTATGCCACTCACAAGATGAGCAAAATTTGTGGTATGATTGATGGGAAGTTGGCACAGGCCTGCTTCCACTTTTAATAAGAAAGGCTGCACTGCTAAGCATGCCTCCACCTTTGAGCCTTGTATAATGGGAGTAGTTTACCAACTTCATTTTTCCTGCGGTGACGTCTATATCGGCCAAACAGATCGCTGTCTGAACATCAAACTGTCAGAGCATAGGCGCTCGCTAGTGGGTAATGCCTATTCACATGTTGCGCTACATTGCTCTGAACATGGGCGTGCTCCAATCTTTGGAGATACCACAGTTCTCTCTGCACACAGCAATCAGATTACGAGGGAGATTATTGAGACCTACCATATCAGGGAAAAAACAAAGGAACGCGTTGTGTAAGCATGCCTTCATTAACTTTGCATGACAGTGAATTATCATTTTTAAACCAGTTCATAGTGTAGCATTAGATTGCAGGGTTTTGCTGTTTGCCTGTGCACTGAAATGGCACCATCGATGGGAGATCACGTGGGAATATGTGGTAGTACTTAAGTATGTGTGTGCTTGCCAATAAAACTTCGGCACGTGTTACACTCTTGTAACCCAAGAAGGCGAAAGCCTGTTGCGCATTTGGTAATACATGGAGTTATACAATCGGGATTAGGCTTCCTTGTAAGACACATTGATAATGCATTAAGTTATGCAATAGAGGCTAGACTTCTTGCAAGACAGAACGAGCCACAATGGGAAGTACACGTGTGACACTAAAGCGACCTCCTGAACGTCACATTTGAACTCTTAACGTAGTACCTAGAGTGCAGCATGGCATGGCACACACTAGGCCACACCTTTAGTCAGCGAGATGGCTGCGGCGTGACATGTGCAATCACGAACGCACTAGGAACACCTTTGGTAAGCGAGAACCGTGGGGCAGCCGTGGATTCTGGGAAGCGTGCTCGTCTCGCACCAGGTTCGATTCCCACCGAGACCGAAATGTACCAAATTTTCTTTTCGAAGCCACTAATTCACTTTGTTTACAGGAACCTTCCTGAGAAATGAGACGTCTTCGAGCATTTTTTTTTTCGGCGTCGGTAACTTTTCGCCACGTCGCAGCTTCGCCAAGGTCACCGCCAGGGGCACCGCCAACAAAGATACTACAGTTACTATATATGGCTCCCACAGGAAGAGCATATATACAGTAACTCGAATAGATACCTAAGGCTTTCGCCTTAAAAGTCCGTCGCGTGTTCAGCGCAGTCCTGGGTGTCTTTCCTGCTTTCTGTCTGTGGTCTTGCGCAGCCCCTTCGAGATGCTCCAGCAATACCAACTTCCCCAAATGTCGATTCTTCTATAATGTTCTCTTCCCAAGGGTACGTACTAATCATGAAAATTGACTACTTTATTTGCTGGAAAAATATACTGGAATTTCAAGCCTCGTGAAATTAAGTCATTGGGAAACGCTTACATATTTCAGAGTCGTTTGGAGACATATTCAATAACTGCTCATCATGACTTATAGCTTTGAAAAATCGTTTTTAGGTTCAGTTTTAGTCTTGTAATAGATATGCAGTGCCTTTATTCTCACATAAATCATCGTCGGGACAAGTCGGACAAGTTGTCAAAATTTCATATCCTGTCATCAAATCAATTTGGCTTTCGGGAGGGATACTCAACTGATTTAGCATTAATATTTCTAACATAAGATTCGGCAGGCAATTGAGACTGGCAATTTTGCTGGTGCATTATTTATTGATCTTTCTAAAGCGTTCGACTGACTTGTTCATAACATACTTTTTGCTAAATTGGATTCCATTGGTATAACTGGCCCGGCATTGCGATTATTACGGAACTATTTGCTCGATAGAGAGTACACTGTATCAATATCCGGTACTTACTCACACCCTAAAACAACTAACATTGGTGCGCCGCAAGGATCTATATTAGGACCTCTCTTGTTTTATCTCTTGTTGTGAGAGATCATATTAATGATCTCTCACAGTGCCTACAGTCATCTGAATGTATTCTTTGCGCCGACGACACCACTATCTTCTCCTCAGACAGAAGCCTTGATTTATTAATGTGCAAGCTTAACCACGACGCAGCAAACATTGTAACTTGGTGCCGACTAAACAGATTACACATTAATACTGCAAAATCTAGCTTTGTCATTTTCATAGCTAAGGAAAAGCTTATCTCGGTATCTCCATCGCTAACCTTTGCTTCCAGCATACTTTATCCTACTGATAGTGTAGTGTTTCTTGGCGTCACATTAGATAAACACCTAAACTTTGATGAGCATGTTTTATCCTAAACCAAGAAGGCAGCTTATGAAATTAAAATATTAATTAAATTTCGCAATTTTTTAAATCTAAAGACACTTATCTCTCTTTACTACGCTTTCATTCATACGTATATTAATTATTGCATATCATCATGGGGAAACACGTATCCCGCTCATTTATCCCCACTGCAGCATACCCAAAATCAAGCAATTCGCATCATCACACGTAGCAGTTACACATCAGAAGCATCTTCATTGCTCAGTTCTAATGGCATTTTATCAGTACAGAAACTAAATAAATACTCCCTTGGAATACTTGTCCATAAATCTGTAAACGGAAAGCTCCCGTTCCCGATAATTACTAACAGCCAATATCCTCACTCCACATCTACCCGATTCGCTTCTACGAACAGCTATCTATTACCAAAACCTAGAACTAATTATGGTAAATTTACTACTAATTTTTCAGCCACACAACTTTGGAACTCATTAACGTGTCATATTAAGATGATCTTTCATTTTTACACATTCAAATCAAGCCTCCGTGAATTTTTGCACTCAGTGTAATCATTTCATGATTACCGTTTTATTATTAACTGATTTGTGTTATTAAAATTGTTTACGATGTTAGCTAATGACTTATTTAATACGGTGTTTTGTATGTTTGCATATAGCTGCTTTGTATTTACATATCTTACTCATTTTTAATGGGAGGTCGCCTGTACAGTCTGTTGACTATGGGACCTCCCTCTGTATGTTTGTATAATCTCCATTTGTAACCTTACTATTATGCCCAATAAAGAACTCTCAAGTCATCGACCCATCCGGGCATCATCCTCTGTGCTTTCCCACTGAGACAGTTCGATGGTGCTGCTATCCCATTGGCATTAGAGTTACAGTGTACACTACCAAAGGTATATACAGTAACTATAGTGCGCACAGGTGCGCAATCACTCGGCATTTCTCACATTTCGCGGGCTCTCTCTGTTTGCCGGAAAAGTAAGCACTCGATGTGTACTCTGCTGAAAGCACTCGACTTTTACGTCTCTTACGGTTCTCTACAACCGCTTTATTGACATCTTCACGATAAGAACAACAATTACAAATATAGCTAATTCAATTTACTTTGCTAAGTTAGAACTTCAATCATTGCGGAAGTAGTTGTAATAGAAAAAAAAAGAAAACTTCCACGCACATCGTCAGGATTCATGGTGGGTGGGATGAAGCCGGCGCGCCATTCTGGGGCACAGTACACGTCCATAGTCCTCCGGATGAGCTCGTCTTCGGGGGACTCCGTCCACCAGCTGCTCCATTGGTTGCCCATCCCGGGCTTCAGGACACCAGCTGTCGGACTGTTTATGCCTGGAAGCAGGATAATTCATTTATTTCACCTACAAGCTCCTATATCTTTACCGGAAGGTTCGACTGGGACCGCGATACTGTAATAACAAAGGGATTGGAGCAGAAACGGCAGTGAGCTGGGGAGAAGGAACAGAGGCAATTAAAGAAAGTTTTTCATAACGCGAGCTTGTGAACACGCACTTTGAGTTTAATAACGAAGAGAGGTTTACGGAAAGGGAGCACAAGAAAAATATTATGTCGACATTTTCATTCGAGTGTCGTTCGTCCTCGACTCGTACGTAACACTCCTCATAGGGCCTTTTTATAATTAATAAATAGAGACAATCAGACTGAAGTTGTGGACACTACTTTGTATGAGATTAAAGCAGGGGATACTAATACTTCGCCGAGTACAAAGTCGTGAACAACAGGTCGGGAACAAATGGCTTTTGCTGTAAAAGTTAATTTACTACTTAAGCTTATCAACTAATTTGTTGTATCGTAAGCACAACGACGCAGAACTAGAAGACAGCCCGCAGCACCATCTCCTTCGTGTGCCTTCTATGTTGCTGTCGTTGCATCTGCGCTACAACAAATAGGAAGAAGACTTTCAAGGAGTCCATATCGCAACTCTCATACTGTTGAACATTGCCTCGTAGTGTACGTCATGCTCTTGACTTACTCAAACTTTATTTTGGTGAAGGGGTGAAACTTAGTCCTCAAATTTTCTTCGTGCGAAATGATAATTGTAAGTCACAAAAGTGAAAACATGATTCTACGAGTAGTTCCCAGTACGTAATTTCAATAACCGATGGACCATTACATTTATAGAGCGGATGCCAAGGGAATGGAAGCTCAGTCGAGGGCGGCAGAAAATTAGGTGGGGTGATGAAATTAGGAAATTTGCAGCTGCAACTTGGAATCGGCTAGCGCAAGGAAGCAAGCATCTTCACATCTACGTATTTGTTGATCGCTGGCAAAGGCCTTCGTCCGGCAGCGAACATAAAAATAGGCTGATGACAATAAGGAGTTCCACTTCCAAATATACTCGCGACTCTTTAATTATGCAAATGGCAGCTATGCAATTAACCGATTATCGGACACATCAGATTGCACAATTATTGGTTTCCGACAAACTCGTAAAGTGGCGGCGTACGCAGTGTGTCATCTTGGAACACTTGGTTCCGCTTCTAGGTGTAATAGAACAATATGCAAGATCGACGCTTTGCGAATTCAAACGATGAAGAACTTGGAAAGGGTTGCGGATAGCACGCTGGAGGAAAAGGCTGTACTAGAGTTCTAGGCTGTCCTAGAGCTTGAGTCGGATCCGCCGATCCGTGCTCGTATACTTACGAGTTTAGGGTTACGCTAAACATCCACAGCAAAAGCGCGGAATGATGCATCTCCGTAATTAAGCACTATACATTGTAAAATAATTTACGCCCCTAAAATTGAAAAAGAGTGTAAATATGTGTCTATAGCTCACACCCCTATAGGGTGTGATTTATATAAGTAACACCCTAAGGGTGTGAGTTATAGACACATTTACACCCTTTTTTATTTTTAAGGGTGTAAATTATTTTACACAGTACATTGAAAACTTGTTTGCAACAGCATACGCAAGGAACCTTCAACGATCTACGCTGCGTACAGTATTATAAACGTACACCTGGAACTGGGATGTCCACAAAAAACGGTTAAATTAAAAAGTAGTCTAAACGTATACAGGCCATATCAACACAAATTATGTGAACTTCAGCGTGTTTTGTCTTCAATTATTGACCGTCGATTTGGGGAAACGTGCGCATACGTTCGCGTGGTGCCTGAATTTTCGTTAATGCTGTATTTCGTTCCCGCGGAGTGCAAGAACAGTGTGTGCTTGGACTCGCAAAGATCCCTAAGAGGAAAGCAGTGGTAAGCCGCCCCTCCCAGCAAAACTAATTTATTTCCATCCTTATCAGAACGTACGCGTGCTCGTTAGCGCTAAGGCGCTGCTGCGAAAAGAAAGCAAGGAGTGATAAGGAGTCTCAGACGAGAAACAGCTATGCAAAGCGGGCAGCAAATATAAGCGTCCGGCAAAACATCCTATCAAAGGAAATGTGTCTACAAATTATACAAGCGAAACAACTACGAATTTCGTCGTTGACGCAGATAGTATATATTACGATAAGATGTGCAACCTGGCAAGAGGTGGGTGTAGACGCGCCTGCATAACAAACGCCGGATTGCTTGTGAACGAGCTCCGGCAAACACAAAGCGAGACAGTGGCAGCTGTACAGTTCTGCGTGCCATGGCTTAAACGAAAGGTCTAACACAACCGCGCTGAAACAGCGGCACTAAAAAAAAAGGAAACACGGGAAAGCAAGTACCGCAGAACAAGCGTTGCATGACTATCAAGAGAATTTTTCATTTGACGAACGCCAACGTTTTCGTATCCTGCCTAGAAAAAAAAAGTTATGTTGGCAGTTAGCGCTTTTCCTGTGGTATTTTGTTTCTCTACGTGCCCTCGTTTTATGGTCGCGCTTCTTCAGCTCAGTTCTAAAGACGAGTCAACTAGCACTCACCGAGATGTCACTCACGAAGGGTCCAGTGTTTCCTCTCTGATATTCAAATGACGAAAAGAAGCTCACGACAGTAACATAAGTGGGCGCACCGGATACCACACGGCGCATTTCTACACTCACGATTGCTTCGTCGTCACCGCTGTGAGGGGCCGTCGCTGCCGGGACGACCGGAGAAGCACTGCAAGAGCGTGGTTGCCGGCCGGGTAGGATACAGGCCACACAACTTCGGTAGCCGTGCGGAGGGATCAGCTCCCGTCTGTCCCTCTCCGAGAGAGTCTTGAATGAAGGAGGTGAAGGGTGGGTAAAGTGCACTGCAGTAACTGTCTCTACGCAGAGGACACCTCAACCACGCTGCACAAGGGAATGGGGGTGACGACCCGCCGCACCGTACAGTAGTTCCGGGAACCGTACAATGGAACCCCGCAGCCTCCTCGCCGTGACATCCCCCCTCGTCGAGCGGAACACACGTGCGCGTCGAGCGGCCGCGTTGACAAGGTCCCTTGCTAGCTGGTGTCTGGACGAGCCCAACTCTTTGGCTGCGCTGTCCCAGCTGACGTCGGACAGCTGGGAACAATCAAAATCAAGGCATGCATATCTGGAAGTTCTGGCAGTGCAACGTCCGCGGGGTCAACGGAAAGAAAGATCAAATAAGAGCGTCCCAAAGCTTTGAAAAAGCTTAGCGCGCGGACGTCATAGATGCACGGAGAGGGAGAACTGGTTTCTGTAAATGCGACGAAGATATGCCTGCTGGCAGCACTGTTACTTCCCTCCCATCAACGGCGGCCTAAAAAAGGGATGTAGGAGAAAAGGCTGAGAATAATTAGCGAGATGGAAAAAGGGGCCAAAAAATACCGAGTAAATGTTAATGTCCCACCACACGATGCGCCTCGCTACAATGAGATAATTATTCTGATATGTATAGGCGATAGCAAAACGACGACGGCGTGATGACGGAGGCGTGGATGGTTGAATGGAAACGCGTATCACAATGTATATATATATATATATATATATATATATATATATATATATATATATATATATATATATAGCGGCGGAAATATCACACTGATATAGAATTATCATTAGCGTGATTTTTCTTGCATCTTATCCAGTGCTTTTCTGATTTTTTACACAGGGCATTCCAATAGTCTCCAGGGAGGCCACAACGGCATCATATGCAACGTTGTCATACGTGCCTTTCACGTCGAGAAAGACCGCAACTGATATGCGCATGCGGCTTTTCTCCTGCTGCACAAACGTCGTGAGGTCAATGACGCTGTCAATTGAAGAACGACCCCGACGAAAGCCTGCCATGGAAGCGGGGTAGATAATTGTAACGCTCGAGATACCATTCTAGACGTGCAAGGACCAATCCTTTCCATAACCTTGCCGATGCAGCTGACAAGAACAATAGGGCCGCATGCTTCCTTGGTTATCCGACTATATAACTCGCCGGCCGTTTTTTGTGCAAACAGAAGATGGTCCCACAGCTGAACATTACACGTACTGCAGCATGCCTCAGGGAGGAGTATTGAGTCCGACGTTGTTCAATGTGTGCCTCTCGATATACGCAGATGACATCTGCATTTGGACTACTGCAGTTACTCGGCTTCAGGTGCGCGCGCGTTTGCAACGGGCAGCAACCTTGACATCAGCATATCTTCAAGCACAAGACTTGAGTGTATCAACCGAGAAATGTGCATTGGTTGCATTCACGCGAAAACTTATGACACCATACCCAGTCTATATTAATGGACACACTATTGCCTACGGAAAGACCCATCGATATTTAGGTGTAATAATCGACCGCAATCTTTCCTGGAGCCCTCATTGCACGTACCCGAAGAAAAAACTGCCGTCGATTGCCCAGGTACTGAGATTCATGTGCGGGAAAACATGGGGCACATCTGTACGCTCCATGCTTCAGTTGTACAGAGCTCTATTTCTAGGATACCTACGCTACAGCCTTCCAGTGTTGTCCAATACGTGCAAGTCAAATGTTCGCTCGTTGGAGAGCTTACAGGGCCAAGCATTGCGCACTTGCTTAGTACTTCCTCGCGGCGCGTCAACACCTGCAACAATCGTCCTCGCTAAAGATCATCCGATCCAAACATACGTTGCAGTGGATTGTCTCAGGGCGCATATCCGTCATCTTTCCCGCGTCCCCGATCATCACTTGGCGTTCTTGCCTTCGCAGAGACCTCGTTCCACGTTTTCTGAAGTTATCGTCACCAATCCAGATTGCCTTCCATCAGGATACACCCCAGCAGCAAGGCCTTCATTCCCCTTGTGGTGCCGGCAACAGCCTCAGGTGCGCCTAAGTATTCCGGGAGTAAAGAAGAATGCGAATCACCCAAGAATAGCTCTGAAACAGATGACGCTGCTATTCATGAATGACACCTACTGGGACCGAATACACATCTATACCGATGGTTCCGTCTCATCTACCAGTTCATCAGGTGCCGTTGTCATTCCGTCTACGAAAACCACACTCAAGTTCAAACTGTCACACGTGACAACATCAACGGTGGCAGAGCTTGCTGCCGTGCGTGCTGCTGTACGATACATTCTGCAAGAGACACCTCAGAAATGGGTCATCTTTTGTGATTCTAAGGCAGCACTTCAGAGTCTGCATTTTGCAGGACTCATGAGCAGCTGGTATATGAGATAAGAGAAGACCACCATCAAGCTATCGCTAAAGGGCATGGAATTATATTTCAGTGGCTACCGGGACATACCAGCATTGCTGGTAATGACCTCGCCGACGAAGCCGCCAGGTCTGCTCATCTGGAAGGCCGACCAGTCCCAATCCCCTTATCCAGGACTGACGCTGCAGGAAAACTTCATATCATGGCTAAAGCTATGACACACAAATATTGGTCTTCTTTTAACCTCCCGATGTGTCATCTCCACAAAATTGACCCATCCTTGAAGCTACAAGTGCTATCAAACATTTCCCGCTCTGAGGCGACAGTCTTGTGCTGCCTCTGGCTCGGGGTGGCATTTACAAAGGCCTACTCGTTCCGCATTGGAATTGTGGATACGCCCATGTGCGACCTTTGTGGAACTAGAGAAACAGCTGAACATCTCTTATATCTCTGTACCCAGTTCAACGTCGAGCGTGAAGCTCCCCGGACAGCATTGAACCGGCTGGACTCTCGACCATTTTCTGAAATGAAGATCCTTCTACCATGGCCGTAGGCGTCGATGGCACAGAAAGCCAAGAAAGCTTTGTTGCACCACCTCAAGTCGACAGGTCTTGGCGACCGTCTGTAGACTTCGTGCGAAGTTTCAAATGTGCGCGAAACTGTGCTCACTCTATTTCCTTTCTCTCTCTTTTCATCCCTATACCCCCTTTTCCCAGTGCAGGGTAGCAAACCGGACGTGCGTGTGGTTAAACTCCCCGCCTTTCCTCTCTTCTATTTCTCTCTCTCTCTACACAGGGCATTGTAATAATTTTTGCATTTTTGTATTGTGTCGCAATGCACACGAACTACAGGTGGCGCGCGAGGCGATCCATGATGGCGGACCGAGAGAGTATCAGAATAGGCGACTGCGGCGTCCGTGTGGTAGCACGCCGGGCCTTTTCTCATCTTTCTCGTCGCACACCGAGTGTATTCTTATTTTTGAAATTGTATTCTCATCGGCTGCGGAATGCCGCTGCATAATCAAAAGCGTGCATAACGAGAAGTGCGTGCTTGTTATTGTGACTCATGAATTTACTCGCGAAGAAGCGACGATGTTGCACCGCATCAGAACCGACTCCGCGTACACCCCAGCTTGGTTATTCAAGACTGGGCTTTGCGCTTCCCCACTCTGTGCCTTCTTTGGTGACATTGGTGGCATAGAATATTTTCATTTGGCTACGCCCGCAGTTTGACACAGAAAGAAAAGCGATGGTCGACAGCCTCCGAAAGAGCGGTCTTACGCGCAGGACCTTGGAAGACGTCGTTTTCCCCAGAGGGCCCGCGGCAATCATGAAGAGAGCGCAACGACTGCTAGTAGCCTTCCTGCGAGACACGGGACTCATCAACACATGGTGACACACCCCTAATCTCAAATGCCAGGCTAACCCCACCTGCTTCGTATCTAGAACGAACGCTACGGCTGGAGTGCAGCGTTTTCGGTTTAAGCCAGAGAAATACCACCGATCTTGTTTTGAAATCAATCAAAAAAGGTCAGTGCAAGCAAATATGCCACAAAGCTAGCGATCGGCGCGAAGCTCCGAACCTAGTTACGCCCCGTCAGTTACGCTCGAAAACCAGACACCAGCTCCCTAAATGGCTCTACAAATAATCAACTGTTGCGAGAGCGTTTGGGCAGCTTTATTTACAAATATTCGGCTGTAGCGGTAGCTTTCGGAAGTCGTAAGGCATCGGCGCGAATGTGTTACCTTGTCTTTTCATGCCGCATTGAACGTGCCGTTCACGTAAGCTACAACTACCACATCGTAAAAGCGTAATGTTTATGCTTTCGTGAACAATGTCAACGATTAGCATTCTGCTAACCGATGTTGCTCCAGAATAAGTCTTCGGCGACGAAGTGTGCGCTACAAATTTCATTGGCGGATTCACAGGATTGCCGATCCGGAGCTTCACCGCCGACTTCTTTTACGCGTACAGCGGAAACAAACGAAGGCTTATCTCATCCTTCGCTGCTCGGTTGGTGGACTGAGGCACGCAACCTTTTTTTTTTTTTTTCCATGGCATATGCAGAAGCTGTTAACAAAACAGAAACGCGCCCGCGCATAGAGAGCCACACGGTAACACTGCCATTGACTGTGCGGATACTCTTTGAAATATTTCTCTCGCTGGCCACTACGCGGCGCGACCGTCTGTGTGCATTGCGAATAGCTTTGTTCACTTGTCTTTCTTGCCATGTGCGCATAGTGTCGTTATAATGAGTAATTCATATTGTGCCTAACTCATATCACAGTTCTGCTCCACACACATGCGCACATAGCATGACCTCTTATGGTGATTAAAGGTGGACGTCGTGCGCATCGTTACCTGGCACATTGTGCATGTTTGCAGTTTGTGTATCTTCAATGTATAACAGTATCAATTTACGACCGAATAATTTTGCGCACGTGCAGCAACATTTTAGAAATGTTTAAAAAGGCTGCCAATGTTGTGTTTCATGTCACGGACGAAGGCTGGCCCACCAGCCGAAATGCTTGGCAGTAAGAAAGAACGTGTTTCCACGTACGTCGTGTTTAATTATATATATATATATATATATATATATATATATATATATATATAATGAGAAGCACAACTTCGCGGTTATTTCAGGTGTATTTGCCCACCGACATTTTTCAAGGGATACAGAAAATTCTCACAACAGTCTTTTTATATCTTCAGGTAGAGAAAGACGACGCCAAAAAGAGAGAGAAAGGCGAGATAGAAAGAGAAAACAAAAAAAAACATGAGGGGGAGAGCCGATGGCTAGAGATTACTTGTTGGTAACGGGGTTCTGCATGACGCGTTCCTGTCATCAATGGCAGTGGACAGGTCTTTGATGCGGTCCCCGTTACAGGCACTTCTACCTGATCGACGACAATGCTCGGCGCATTCCCGTCAAAAGTGGCAGTCGACATGTCATTGACACGGTCGCTGTTAAGCGTGTTTGACAGACACGATTGACGAGCACGCCTGTCATTTTGAGCTGAACGTGCAAAAAAATAAATAAATAGATAGAAAAATTCAAAGAAAATATATAAAGAGAAAAAATATATTAGAAAAAACTACAAGGGAGAGAGCCGATGGCCAGGGAGATTACTTGTTGGTAACGGGGTTCTTCACGACGCGTGCCTGTCATCATTGGCAGTGGACAGGTGCTTGATACGGTCCCCATTACCGGAGTCCGGCCTTTTTCAGGGAATACATGAAACGGTAAGGCGTTGTGCTTAAATGCGTACATGGTATAGGGGGCCCCCATGAGACATTGCTGCTTTAAGGTGCTTGAACTCGTGTCGAATCAGCAACGCACATGTCAAACGTGGCAAAAAAAAAAAAAAGAACACATACACAGATTCTTTACACCACGGCATGGTTGTATAGAACAGGTTTGTACAGGTTCATAAAGCAGCAAGACCAACCAATATATACAGCAAAGACAGGGTTTACAAAAAAGATGACACGTGGAAAAAAAAAAAAACTCTACACCACGGCATGGTTGTAAGTACAGAGAGCATAGATAAAAGAGGCGAAAGACTAACAGCCATGACATGAGACAGCTTTTTGCTGTAAGGTACTTCCGCCGTGACGAATCATCAGTCAAACGTGGTAAGAATGCACCACGGGATGATTGTAACAGCAGGTTCGTAGACCAACAAAGGCAGGGTGTACAAAAGAGCTTAGCAAGAAAGGTGCGTGTATATATATTGTGAGCGCGACCCATTACTGACTCTGCTTCATCTCTACACATCATCATCACTTGTACGAATTCCTCATCTCTATTTATCATCATCAGCTGCACAGTAGATCGAGCTCGGCTGGAAAGAAACGGTTGGCGGAAAGTACCGCGGCTAGGTTTAGAAAACTATCTCTTTTAATTTACTCTGCAAAACAGACATTCAAAATCACAGACATAAAACATTTGCTTTATCCTTGGGACAATCGATGGTGTCCCACACGTAAATTGGAAATCTTCCTTAGAAAATTACAATGCCGTATTCCACCCCTAAATTTTTATCTACACAGTTCTGGTCTGCCGATGTCCCCTCTATGTCATTTCTGCAGAGAACCTGATAAGATTGATCGTTTTTATTAACCTGCCGCCGATTCGCAATCCAGAGAAATGAATACTTCGAAATTCCATCCCGAAAATTAGGCATTGCTATACGAGCAAGCAATGAAAGCACTGTATCCTTTGGGGCATCTATACATTGGGTTTTAGCCACAGGAACGTATGCAGGGCCGTATGCGAGTTCCTTGGGGACACAAGGAGAATACCTGGGTAATTTACTGATTTATTGTTTATTATTTTACAAAATTTCAACTTACGTTAATTTACCGATTTATTATTTATTAATTTAGAAAATTACAGTTAAAGTGATTACAATGTATTGCCCTCTAGCTTACTCTCCTTTCAAAAGCACACGTTTTCCTTTAAAAAGATGTCTCTAACACCAGTTTGTTTCATTGGATAATCTCAACTGTTCCCTCACAATACTTTTTCCCTAAAGTTTTCTCCCCCCGCCCCACCCGTTTACCCGCCGGCTTCTTGGCAAATCTCCCGTAGTGGGTGTGCGCCATGGCATAGGAAGCAAGCAAGCAAGCAAGCAGATTGCTTTTCGTTCTCCGAGACCTCTCACCCTTCTCACTGGAGCTCCGCTCAGGTCGCCGCATACGACCTCGGCCATCCACAACCGCCACCGTGAGCCACCAGTCTTCGATGGTCTGCGGGAGAGATCACGTCGAGGAATGGCTCCAAAACTACAACCTGGCAAGCGACTTTAATAGGTGGGATAACTCACAAAAGTTGCACAATGTCCCCTTCTACCACACCGATGTTGCAAAAACCTGGTTTTGAAACCATCAGCCTGACCTCCCCGACTGGGAAACGTTCACGCAGCAACTTCGTCAGATCTTCGGCGCTTCCGCTGTTCGTACTGAGGCCGCGAAGAAGAAGCTCGGTGCGCGCATCCAGTTCGCCGGGGAATCATACACATCATACATTGAGGATGTGATATACCTTTGTGCTAACGTGTCAACGCCACCATGTCCCAGAACGACCAAATACGGCATAGTATTAAAGGCATAAACACCGTCGCCTTTAGCGCGCTCGCCACACAAAATCCTGGCACCATCCAAGATGTAACAGCCACTTGCCAGCACCTAGAGGAGCTTCAATCTCTACGGCTATATGCCCGGATAACACAGACCTTCGTCTGCCTTCAGCAGTAGAATTGCGCATGATCATACGACCAGGCGGCCGCTTCCACCGCGGGAGGGAATTAGATGATGATGAACCTCTGCCATGGCTCGTACCCACTCAGGGGGGGTAGGTCAAGAATCAGTGTGAGCGCGACCCACGACTGACTCTTCTTCATCTTTACACATCATCATCGCTTGTACAAATTCCTCATCTGTATTTATCATCATCAGCCGCACAGCTTGGTCTTCTTCGTCGTAGTTCGAGCTCGGCTGGAATAAGCAGTTCCTTATAATATATACATATGGAAAGAAGTGCAGTCGCACGTAATAAAACAGAAACTAAATGGTTGTTCTTGCTTTTTATGTGCTCCTGCACTTCTTTCAATTTATGAAACACCGGATCCGAAGAACTACTTCCTTCATATACAGGGCGTCCCAACCATCATGCACCAAGAATTGAAAATATGCAAATGCCACGTAGCTGGACAGAACCAGAGTAACGTAACTTTGTTCGCCATCACTTGGAGATACTCAGTTTATTTTAGCATTCTGCTTAATTACATAATTAATCTTAATAAACAACTTCTCCAATATTATAATTGGACGAAAATTCAATGAGAAAATTGTTCAAATTTTGAAATTGTTCAAACCCGGCGTTCAAATGCAGGTGGGGAAATGAGTGAAAGTGCCCATCCGGACAAGAGGAAGCGCATAAGCCGGGTGGGGTGACGCGACGAAGGACACATTTCAAGAAACGAGACGTCACAGATTCGAAACAAAATGACAGTGAATTTAATTTATCGTGGTTTCATAGGAACCAAACAGAATACAGAAAAGGAGGAGACAGACAACGACGCTAAAGAAATGTATGCTACACAGAATGGAGTTGAATATTTCATAGCGATGGCGTTGAGGAGACAGGACACCTGATTGAATAGTGGAAGGCTCACCGAAAAAAACATCGCTTGGCTGTCTTCAGTTGCCCAAAGTATTCTTCGCATGGAGGCCAAAAGCCTAAGTAGTGAGATCAATTTCAGTGCAATTGGTTGCATTTGTCAATAGGAGAAGACCTCCTTAAAGCAGAGGGAGAATATTTTGTTTCTGCACAACATTATTTACAATTTTGGTGACACTGTGTATATAGCGTGTCGTTTCTCATTGCCTTGTCTGCACGCGGACATTTTGTTACAAGAACAAATATGACACATATTTTGAACGCTTTCTCAGAGCAATGAAGTAATGCATTAACGCAGCAGCAAATAAATTCTGTAAAATGCATACACAAATTATGTTGCGTGCTAAGGCACTGCTTTCCCGCTGTTGGTTTCTATTCAATTTCTTCATTCTTTGTTGAAGTGAGTTGGATAATGTACCGTACTTTCTTGGGCATAATCATTCCACCATATTTTCATTCCGACATAGAAATCTAATTAATTTAATTATGGGGTTTTACGCGCCATAACCCGTTTTGATTATGAGGCACGCCGCCGTGGGGGACTCCGAAAATTTGGACCACCGGGAGTTCTTTAACGTGCACCTAAAGCTAAGTACACGGGTGTTTTCGCATTTCGCCCCCATCGAAATGCGGCCGCCGTGGCCGGGATTCGATCCCGCGACCTCGTGCTCAGCAGCCCAACACCATAGCCTCGGAGCAACCACGGCGGGTGAGACATAGAAATCTTCATAGGTAAACGCTACAAGTGAAGGCGGATGCTGCAGAACCTTGTAACGTTGGTGAAGGGGACGTGGGAAATTAATCAGAACGTCGAAGAAAAAAATTCGGCGCATTTCTTCGAACGAAGCTTTGACACGATAACAGCGCTGACCTGGTATTTACTGCGATGTATTCGTTATTTATAGGGCTGCGTGGATTCGTGGTAAATTATTGTGAAAAAAAAGTATGAAACCCTAACTTAATGGAGCGAGAAATAAAAAGAAGCTGCGTTATCTGCGCTGTATATTATGCACTGTGCTTATACAACTCACATGTCAAACAAACGTAACAGAGCCCACATTCACTCATAATAATTAATTCTGGGGTTATAGGTGCCAAACCCACGCTCTGATAATGAGGCACGCACTCATTTATTACGAAACACGGATACTTGAATTGCTAACTGAAAAACTGAAAATAAATGAACCTGCATAAAGCAACGACGGGCCATTGTTGGAGTCTTCATAGAATGGCACTGCCAACAACGCATCCGACCATTCACACAGCGACCGGTTTGCACATATCTATTCTTTGCCACATGTCACCGGAATACTGTACGCAACACATGTGTCGCGCGTGTAAAACATCGTGACATACTTGGTATTACACGCACTCATGCCAATCTGTACATGCTAACCTTGTACCTGCAGGCACGGGCGGCAATCTTCCGCTACATTGTAAGCAGTGTGGTTGCACTCCCATCTTTAGCAACGTATCAGTCGTGGGGAAGGCCAAGACACAGCAGGAAAGAGTTCATCGAAGCCTATCACATCTCTAAACTTGGCCCCGAAAAGTGTGTAAGTGGGCCACTAGTGTTTCTAAAGCTTCAGTATCTTGAACGGTGTTGCCATGTATAGATAAGGCGATGTCCGTCAACGTGATATGTTGTGCCTTGCACAACATATCACATATCATATCCGATGTCATCATCCGTGATATGTCCGTGCTGAACATATCAGTTCAGCACGGACTTGGGGAAGTTGTTTTCAAGAATAAAGATCGGTTGTTAGTCCTACCTGTCTGTCTCTCACATTTTCTTCCTTTTTTTTTTTTTCAAGTTTGCTGGCATTCTCCTAGTATAATCATCTACAAATTATGACAAGCCACTATCGTGAGGTCAAAATTAATCCAGAGTCCCCCACTATGGCGTACCTCATATTCAAATCGTGGTTTTTGGCACGTAGAACCCCCAAATTTATTCATTCTTTCAAATGCAACACATTTCGTTAACATTGGCCCAGTGGTTTTCTCAGAAAAAGCGTTTCTGTGTTTTACATGTATGTCAACTGGTTACATCGGAGATGAGCCCGAGCTAAAGCTTCCCAATTCATTTGAGATAGTTGAGCCTTTGCAAGCCGCTCACTGAAGCGAGCCGTTTGACCCACCTCTTGTGGAGACTGCAGTGATTGATTGCTATACGCATCCATATCACATACATGCATTGAGCAGCATCCAATATGTCTGCCGTGTGCAGAAGAGCACATGTGTGTGTTCGTAAAAAAATTATTTCAACAAAAGAACACTGAGTCACAATTTAATGACGGCACAATTCCACCGATAACATTTACAAAGTACGGAACATTGTATACACGGCACGTTTTCAATTAAATGTCCATGTACACACTCACTAACATATAACCACGTAGACCCACGGAAACGAGCAGTTACACTTAGAGTAATTGTCACATTATATAAAATGATGTATATGTACAGTATGCGCAATGGTTACAGCGCGTGCGCAGAAGCGCACGCGCCGCCTCATGGAAGTGCAGTCGTGCAGTGGGTAGTTCTCTTCTTTAGGACCTTCCGCCTGACATAAGTGGGATATGCAACTAAACTTTTCAGTCAGTGCTATAGGAAAATAACCAAGCTATATGATATGCGCTTCAGATGTTATAGGGTGTATGCACTTGACGTCATCCGCGAGGAGCGCTACCGTCGTCCGCGGTTGCCACCATGTAGGCGGTCGCCGTCCATTGGCAACGCCTACTAAAAAGACTATGCCTGGGACGTCGCTTGCTTTGACATTGGAGGTACGCTGTCGCGCGCTGGGAGGGGGGTTCGCTAGCGCCGCGTGTTGGCGCTAGCGACTGTACCGCCGGAGTCTGTACCGCCGTCTGACCAAGTGGACGGTCGTCCAAATCAAAGATATCCCGATAAGATGACAGGAGGTGACGAAGAGCTGTTGTTTGCTCGGAAGGAAGGTCAGGGGCGATCATCTGACAAACATCGTCCGCAGGCGTCGAGCACGAAGGAATGGGTGACAAAGGTGCGTTGGTACTCAGGAAGGATTCGGAGGCCAAAGAAGAAATCTCAAATTCTTCTAAAGGAGTGATAAGTGCAATGGCAATACCGTGTGGCAGCACATGCCTCGAAAAAAATTGAGGATGGGCACCCGAGCGCAGTTTTCAAGGATCCGGATTAAGGCATGCTCGGTAGGGCAATGTGGCGTGACAAAACCACGTCAGTAAGCGGCGACACGACGTACTCGCCATCAGGTACGGGAGGACAGGGCGTCAGGAGGACATTTGTAGCCGCCTGTGGAGACAGCCTTGCAAACTCAGCAGAACATAAGCGAGGTGAAGCACAAGTTGTTGCGTCTGCGTCGGCGGAAAGCGGCAGATCCAGCTGTACAACACCTGCGGAGCAGTCAATTTGAGCAGAGTGTTTCGAAAGGAAGTCGAGGCCGAGAATTAGGTCGTGTGGACAGTGCTCGAGGACGATAAATAAAACAACGCTATAATGGCCCGCAATTGTCACACGTGCTGTGCGCATTCCAAGAACAGGTGAAGTACTCCCATCGGTGACTCGCACAGTGCACGGTACTGCGGGCGTCAGAACCTTCTTGAGCCTTCGGCGGAGAGCAGCGCTCATAACTGAAAGCTGCGCTCCTGTGTCAACGAGAGATGCAGCAGGAACACCATCAACTTCATTGTCCAGTAGGTTTCCACGTGTAGGCAGGGTCAACAGAGGATTTGTGGGCCGGGTCGGAGTTGTAGCTTCACCTCCGGGAGCTGCACCGCCTAGTTTCCCGAAGGGAAGCGACCGGTAGCAGATGGGGACGAAGAGCGGTGAACGAGAGGCGAACGGGACCGACGGCCTTGCGGAGGCGGGGAGCGGCTGGATCTTGGTGGAGCACTGTCGGCGTTGGTGTTCCTAGGCGGCGTGTAGGGCGAGAAAGTGCGATTGTCTGGTACTTGGCGGTAGTGACTAGGAGACGACCACCGAGGAGACGACGACCGGCGGTTACGGCAATGACGGGCGATGTGTCCAATACCGGAACAATTAAAACAGATGGGTCTGTCATCCGCAGTGCGCCAGCCAGCGGGGTTGATGCGGAGTGGCGGAAAGCTTTGCGTCTGGGAGCGAGCGGCTGGAGAAATCTGGTAGGTGTTCGTATTAGGAGCACTGCACGGGCCGATTATTTCAGCCCGGGCCCGGGCCGGGCCCGTTTTTACGTTTGGCTGCCCGCCCGAGCCCAATGAAAAGTTTTATGGCGAGACCCGGGCCCGGCCCGGACCCGGAAATACCCTACGTTACCCGGACGGCCCGGCCCGGCCCGCCACCCCTTTACCTAAGGTCCGAGCCCGGCCGAGCCCGGCTCGAAACCGGCCTGAACCCGGCCCGAGACCGAAAAAGATCACCGAGTGGCATTAAAAAAATAAATAAAGAAGAGAATGAAAGCATAAATACATTCATAAGGCATAAATACATGTAATATGCAATTATGAACACCATTTGAGCGGTCTGAACGCAAATACCAGCACGCGAAGTATAGTACGAATCACCCTGCCGAGCAGTAGCACCAGTAGTTTCCAACGGCGCGACCTTGATGCGGCTTAATGGATGGATGGATGGATGGATGGATGGATGGATGGATGGATGAGGCTGAACCCTTTAAATCGGGCGGTGGCATACGCCACCTAACCATGGCTATTAACATAATTTGTACTTTGTGGTGGGTGAAATTTCACCCCTGCCTTAATTTTATCCACCAATCAGATAACCTCTGTTTGGTTATTTCTACCCGCTTAAAGTCTATTTTGCCTTCACTGTCCCTAAACCCCAATGCTTTGAAAAAATCAGCCCCGTTGCCTTGCACTGTAGGGTTAAGCCCCTTACAGAAAAGTATGAGGTGTTCAGCCGTTTCCTCTTCTTCTCCACACGCACAGCACAACGTGTCTATACCTTGGTACTTGACTCGGTACATCTTAGTCCGCAATACTCCCGTCCTGGCTTCAAAGAACAAAGAGCTTCCCCTAGAATTATCGTAGATATTTTCTTTGGCAATTTCTTGCTTGAAAGTTCGGTATGTGCCCAGTGCTGATTTCGTCTGCATCCCTGTTTTCCACAGGCCCCTCTCTGTTTCCTTAACCTTTTTCTTAACCGCTGTTTCCTGGTTTGCACCCCTCCTGCAGTCCAAATATTTGATTGACAGTTTTCTGGTCAGCTTCCTCCATTTTGTATCAACATTCCTCATGTACAAATAACTGAAAACTCTCCTTGCCCACCGCTTTTCTGCCATCTCTCTCAATCGCTCCTCAAATTCTATCTTGCTGCTGGCTTCCCTGCACTCGAATGACGTCCATCCCATGTCACCCTGTACCCCCTGATTTGGTGTATTTCCGTGTGCTCCCAGAGCCAGTCTACCTACCCCTCGCTGCTTAACTTCCAACCTTGCTCGAACCTCTGATCTCATGCACAGGACCGCATTGCCGAAAGTCAAACTAGGGACCATCACCCCTTTCCAAATCCCTCTCACCACTTCGTACCTATTGTAATTCCACAGTGCCCTATTTTTCATCACAGCTGCATTTCTGCTACCTTTAGCCGTCACATATTTTTCATGTTCCGTTAGGTACTCAGCCCCATTGTTTATCCACACTCCAAGTTATTTGTACTTATCCAGCACCTCCAGCGTAACCTCCTGTATCCTATGCTCACTGCCCTGATTATCATTAAAAGTCATGACTGCCGATCTAATACACTTCTATCGCAGCGCCACCACAGTATTTTTCCACGTCGGGAGCCTCACTGCAAAAAATGCGCCGCCCCAGCCGCTCATCCCACTCAACCGTATTCTAGTACACTCTAGCCGAAGCGCAGCCACGACCTATCGTGAGCGCAGCGCATTTGATTGAGTAAATGGAGAAAGAAAGCTTCTCGTTCCTCCATGGTGCAGCGTAATGCGCTGCTGCAAGGCGGCCGGTTGAGAACATGCGTGCAATCATGAATGGACGCAGTGCCATATTTCTGCCGGGTGACGAATTATCATATCTTACCAGTCATCGTTTTACCAATTTGCCTTTGAAGAATCAGCAAGTCTCGAACGCGCTTACATCGCGCTGAAAGCATTAATTACATTGATTTAGGTAAGGAATATAATGGCACCTTTTAGTTTGAGGTGACTTCGGTCTTTCTAGACTTTTACATTCTGTTCAAACCGCGCAAAATACGACGGAAGAAGAAAAGGGAAGTACACGGGAGTAGCACTGCTAGCTTCCAGGTGCGCCCGGGCAACAGGTTTTGCAGAGCCGAGACGCGCGAGGATAACTCGTTGCACGTTACATGCACACCACCAGAAAGTCCGATCCCGGCCTGGGCCCGTGTCAAAAATCCGGAGCCCGGCCCGGACCCGGGTCAAAAAGCACATGCCGTGCCCGAGCCCGGCCCGAGCCGCGTGAAAAAATTGCCCTACCCGGCCCGGCCCGTGTGCCGGGCCGGGCCCGGGGTTTTGGGTAAGTCCGAGCCCGTGCAGTGCTCTAGTTCGTATGGCGGACCGAGCAGAGAGACGGAATGCCCAAACTCGCTATTTCCTCCCGAACGATCGCTTGTATGAGCGAGATAGCGGGCACGCGCTTTCCCGACAGTCGGAACGAATTGGAGCCGGAGCCATGGCCTCAAGCTCACGGCGAACGATACGCGTTATATCTTCCGATCCTGTCGGCTGAACGAACCGCGGCGGGTCTTCGCACGAAGATGTCGCGGCGGTGTTGGGCAATATGTCGAAAGTTTGAGGGACGCGGCGGCCTTTCGCTTGTTCGAAGCGCCGGCACTCCTTTATAATTGCATCCACAGTGGCACAATCCTTACACATCAGGAGATTGAAGGCGTCGTCTGCAATACCTTTTAGTATGTGACCAATCTTGTCCGCCTCGGTCATGTGTTATCAGCCTTGCGGCAGAGAGCCAGCACATCCTGTATGTACACGACATAGGATTCCGTGGACGTCTGAGCGCGGCATGCAAGTTCTTTTTTTGCTGCCAACTGACGACCGACAGGTCTGCCAAACAGGTCTCGCATTTTTTTCTTTGCAGACATCCCAGCTTGTTAGGTCAGCTTCCATGCGTATCGTACCATTGCTTCGCAGTTCCTCGCAGATAAAACATCAGATTTGCTAGCATCATCGTTGGATCCCACCTATTGTTGTCGCACACTCGCTCGTACATCGCAAGCCAGTCCTCGACGTCGGCGTTGTCCGTGCCACAAAATGTCCCCGGGTCCCTCAGATGAGTGAGGATGACCGTTGGCATGCACTGCTGAGGCGTTGTCGGTTGTGTCGGTTGATCTGCCATTGTGGTGGCAGGTATAGATGATGTCCGCTGCGAAGTTCCGTGATTGTACCCCGCACCTTCCACCAAAATGTTGCAGGAAGAAAGCAGGCCTACGAGTGTAGAAGAATGTATATTTACAAGCGAAGTATATGGCAGGTAGAGGTAGAGATAGAGCCTTGGAGTTACTGGCACATACCCACTCTGGGGGATTGGCCAAGAACCGGGTAGTTTGAAATAACAATCAGAAAGGAGATGTATAAAACAATACAAACATAAATGTGGGAATATATACGCATCTGAGAATTAATAATTAGAATATATCAAATGACTTGAATAGAATAAAGGATGACTAAAAAAAAAGAAGTAGACAGAAGTATATGTCAATTATAACATTAAATTATAATTATAATATAATTACATAATAATACATAATTACATAATATATTACATAATTATATATATAACAATTACTTCCCGAGCGGTTGGGTGAGGAAGGTTGCAGCGACGCGCCTGTCGTCGGGTCTATATCGTCCTCGGCGAGGTGAGTCAATGGAACCATGTGTTCCTTGGCGTGTGGCAGAGAAAACTATCTCAGTATTATTTGTGCTGCTCCATTCAGGGACAGCTTTCTTGCCACAAAGGTTCACCTACATGCACTTTTTCCCCAAGCTTCAAAACGTGTGTTCGCTTCTTTCTGCGAGTTTTGTTTACAGTTCGGTGCATGTCCGTGCATGTGAATTTTGTTGCGTTAAATAGAAGTAGTCCATTATATTGAAAGCATGCAGACATTCAAATATTGCTCAGCATATCGCTATAAGCGAAGCACACATACCAAGAAATGACGATGCGAAGCAGTTTGCAGGCCGTTAAAAAACCACATTGGGGTTTTCCGTGCTAAAACCACGATCTAAATATGAAACACGCGGCAATGGAGAGTTCTTGGATAATTTTGACCACACGGAGTTCTTTAACGTGCACTACAACACAAGTATACGGGCGTTTTTCAGAGCGGTAAAAGCGACCATGCGTGTGCGAGCAGGCGGTCACCAAACAGTACGGGGGCTTTCGCTGCCGTCCTTACGGTCATGCGTGATGTGCAGTGTTTTGGCGTGTTATATACTCGCCCAAAACCTAGTGATGACACGCACGTTGTTCAGGTCCTTCCGATTTATCCGGGAAAGCCACATGCACCGATGTTTCTCCGACATCATTCTTGTGCGTTCGCACTGCCATGTTATTACTTTTGGTGCAGACCTACGCCCGGTGCTGCGTATCTCGGCTTCGAGGAAGTGGTACTTCTTGTGCGGCAACCGAAAATCGCGCAGATTAGCATGATCACGACGCGAGAAGGAACTTCGCATCAACAACGCGTCAGCGCGCAGCTGCATGCTCCAGCACGCTTCCGCAGGCGCGCAGGTGCCTAAAGATGGCGGACAGGCTCGCGGACCGGTGCGGAAGTGACGCGTGTGCAAACTATGTATAACCACACTGTCCAGATTGTGGTGCGCATTTCTGTACATTGGCTCACATGCTCTGGCAATGCCCTGCGTAACGTAACGCACCGTTAAACAAACAAACGGACTGGGACAATGCCCTTAAAGGCAGCGTACTCTAAGTCAAACTCCAGGCTGTCCAGAGAGCCTGCGAAAGGGCGGAGGACCACGGTCTTCCTGCCCCTACGTGGACGCGGCCTGCGACTACTACGGACTTCCCACAGGGGGTCCCCACGTAGTTCCTCAGCACCAAATAAAGTTCATGTCTGTCTGTCTGTTTGCCGCAGCAAAGCGTCGCCCCACCTCCCTCCCTCTCTGCCACACCACCACGGCGTTTCGCGGCACGGAAGTCGCGTTTGCTTACCGCCGTGCGTTCGCTGGCACGCGTCCCACGCGCGCTTTCACTCGCACATACGGCGCGCGGCGCCGATTTTATCGCCCTTGGACTTTATACGGAACCTCACGGCGACGCCGACGGCAGAAATCTGCTTGAAGTGTCCATATAATTGCTATCACAATTAAACAAAGAAATAAACAGCACGTCACCAGATACATTTAGTAGAGTGTAGTGCTCGTTTCAAAAGCTAAGGGCAGTACTTCAACACCGCACATTGCCTTGAAGGAATTCAAACATAGTGAGACTGGCCAAATAATAGATTGATTTGTCTAAAAAGACAGTGCAAACTTGTAGGCTGCTATATCGAGGGACAATGTCATCTGCAACCTTCGGTTTCAGATGACATTGTCCTTTTCAGCAACAATGGAGACAAATTACAACAGATGATTGAAGACCTTAACCAAGAAAGAGTGGAGTTGAAGATTTATATGCAGAAGACAAAGATATTGTTCAAAAGCCTCGGAAGGGAACAAGAATTCAGGATCACCACTCAGCCTCTAAAGTCTGTAAAGGAGTACTTTTATTTAGGTCAATTACTCACAGGGGACCCTGATCATGAGAAGGAAATTTACAGAATAATAAAACTGAGTTCGAGTGCATTACCAAATCCTGACTGGGGGCTTACCACTGTCGTTGAAAAGAAAAGTGTACAATCATTGCATTCTACCGGTGCTAACGTATGGGGCAGAAACTTGGAAGTTAAAAAAGAATCTCGAGAACAAGTTAAGGACCGCACAAAGAGTGATGGAACGAAAAATGAAGGGCCTAACGTTAAGAGATAGGGAGAGAGCGGTGTGGATCAGAGAGCAAACGGGGATAGCCGGTATTCTAGTTGACATTAAGGGGAAGAAATGGAGCTGAGTAGGCCATGCAATGCGTAGGGTGGATAACCGGCGGACCATTAAAGTTACAGAATGGATACCAAGAGAAGGGAAGCGCAGTCGAGGACGGCATAAAACTAGGTGGTGTGATGAAGTTAGGTAATTCGCAGGCGCAAGTTGGAATCAGCTAGCGCAAGACAGGGGTAATTGGAAATCGCAGGGAGAGGCCTTCATCCTGCAGTGGACATAAATATAGGATGCTGCTAATGATGATATCGATATATATTCCATATGCTCATTCAACTCGTGATCCATGTGTTCGTTCAGGAACTGGATCACCTGTGCAACAACCGCGGTTCTCTTGCACCAGAATCATTTAGAATAGTCTCGAGAAGCACGTTTTATGTCATGTTCAAATTATAACCCAAAACTATAACATCTGAAGCGGATGCATATAGCTTGTGTACTTTCCCATGGTATTCATTTTGAAAAGTTTAGTTATTTGCATATCCCGCTTGTGTCATGCGGAATGTCTCAAAGAAGGTAACTGTCTTCTGCACTTCCATGAGGCAGCGCGCGCGCCTTGTGCGCATTTCACATCAGTCTCTCCCCATTTTTGTGCGGGTCACGGAACGTGCCACAGATCTTGAACATATGATTACCATGTGAATTTGTTTGCTGTATCCTGTCTGGTGTATCCAAGGAGGTCTAAAAGCGCGCCTGTGCGCACTTCGCATCAGTCTCTCCCCATTTTTGTGCCCTAGAGAATGTATGATCACGGAACCTGCCACAGATCTTGAACATTTAGAAATCTTTTTTTTTTTTTTTAAACCTACATGGGTGTACCGGTGTTACGAATAAAATTCTTTATACACCTTGTAGACTCCGAGAATTGTTGTCAGAGTATTCGTGCAACGAATATTTGACAGCTTGAAGTATAGAATTCTCGAATAGCGAAGACTATTGTACACGTATTCGAAATTTCGAATAATCGCACACCTCTAACATTGAACAGAGAGTGCGGACGAAAACCGAAACTGATCAGTTCTAATACGCCGCTCAGTAACGAATGAAATTAAAATTTTATTTATAAAATAAAGAGAAAGTTTGAATTATCTTTTTTTCTTACAGAAAATATTTTTTCTGTTTATTTGTTCGCCGTCACAGAGAAGTTACAAAGCCACTGTTGCGTATCGTTGTCGCTCTGTTTAGAAATGGCGGACGAGGGCCATTTGAAATACGATTCGTGTGGGGATAGCCCCCTCATTCGTTCCTGCAATGAGCAAATCGATTTTGAAAGGTACAGAAAAATGGTCCAGTGGTACATTGATAAGGTAAGAATAGTTCTGTTGTGGGCTAGCTTTGTTCTGTACGCGCTCTTTACGTGTTTCATACCATTGCCATACATACTGTACGTTTGTTTTCACGTGGAATCCCTCGCATGAAACCAATGCAGGTGTAATGTAGCGATTTCATTCGCTAGATGCTATTCCTTTCGTTTCATTCACCGCTCAGGACCGGCCGATCCTGGTGATGACGTATGCGGAATGCCGTTCGGACCGCTGTCTTAAAATGGAACAGAATTACAGAATTAGAGCAGAATCATATCACCCCCCCCCCCCCCCCCCCAAGAAAAAAAATATATATAAATATATATATATATATATGCACAGGGACCAGGGATTTCGCGATAAAGCCGGTGTTAGTCTCCGCCCAAGAATGCGTGAATGTATTAACTTGAAACTGAAGACTACAGCCCAACCTTGGCATTGCCAACTTTCCAGTGCAACGGTAAACTTCGGTTGGTGTGTCTGAATTGAGTTTCTTCGGCGTGCCTGTGTTCCGTATACTTTTGCTCACGGATGTCATGCCACTAACGACATTGCACTCACACCGACAGAATTGATCACAGTGGCTTCTCTTGCAGCACCAGTACACAACCGCATTATTCTGGGCTGACAAGCTCGCATCGCTGTCAAGAGGTAGGTGTTTGTTTCTTCTGTTATTGCAAGCTTCGCGCTATTATCTGCCTTTTCTCGCCCTGCTTCGGTGTCATTGCGATCGCCGCTCATTTTGCTTGCTCCTCCAGAAAACGCGGATGATATTTATACGATGGCCCATTGTTTATACCTGACGAAGCAGTACCACCGAGCAGCGCACTGCATCGAAAGTAGAAACTTGCACAAGGCGAGTGTTATCACAGTTGCTCGTACGCGAGTTGGAAAACACAGCGAGTTGAAGCAGTTGTGCGCCTCTTTTTCTTTCGACAGGCAAATCTCAATTTCAAGTTATTAGCAGTGTCCAGCAGAGTAAGTTTTCACGCGTGTATGGCGTGGAATGGTGTGCGCTGTGATCGTTTATTGCATGTGTGCATGTGCATACATATTATAACGCATGCATTGCCAAGAAATTGTCTATTGAAGAGTGTGTGATTGTTCTGCCCACTGAGATCAGTAATGTCTGTTCAGCTTGCAGGCAAGCAGTACAAAGAGGCAATTGAAATCTCTGAAGCACCACTGTTATCGGATGCCTGCCACTCTGACAGTAGTGGTGCGGACTCCATCTCGCAACATCGGGTAAGTTAGCTTGATGCATTAGCTGGCCTTCTTTTCCTTTTCTCCTGTGCTTGGTGCATAGGCAATAGCATATGTGCTTGCATGCTTGTTTCGCTCATACTTGCGCTCACGCTTTATAAACAATCATTAAGGGAAGAAACTTGATGTTGGCAGAACAGTTTCAATTTAATCAGAGAGAGAGGCCTTCTTATTCAAACTGAGAGGAGGCTTATACAACGTTCCATTTTTGGAAGGCATCAGAAAGGGGCAGGTGTCTTCAATGCACGTTAAGAGGACGCCAGGCTAAAGATCCTTGTGTCATTCGATTTCCACATACTAGTCTCGCATATACAGTTTACATTATTGACCCATTATTGAAGAGTGTTGCCTACAGGCAACATAACAAAAAAAATTTTTTTCTTGCCGAGTTTCAGTATTGAGCACGAAGTTTCTGGCTAAATGTATTCAGCTAAAACGGAATTACAGGCAGCAAGTGTCATTTCTTGGTTTAGAGCAGGAACACAGGGCGAGGAGGAAGTTTGGCATGCGACTCGCTTTCTTTTGAAAGCACGGTCAGAGGAGACAGACCAGTGCAAGATCTCCAGCTGTGGTGGTGTTAAACATGTGATGTAAAGCAAATGAAACGTAGATCTTTATTTCACATATGACGAGAGCTGTCTATAAAAATTATAAACGAAGTCATAGGTTACGTGGGGTGAAGCCCACTTCCAGTTTTCTGCCTGGTGTATTCTTCCTATCGTTGAAAAAGTTGCTGTAAAATATATTTTTTTTTCGTTGATTATTCTTATTCTTTATCCATTTTGCACATTTAGGTAGAAAATAAATATTTTTTTTCTGGTATTTATATGTGCCATCAATAAAGGATTAATACAGCTCTGAAACACAGCCCAGAGTAACATTTACCAGATTCCTTGTAGAGACAGGTGTGAACCTGTCTGCACAACAACAGCAACAAATTTCTTAGCTCTAAAGCATCAGTCTGGCATGCTCAAGTTGCGATTTTCTTTATCTTCGTGTTAATGGTCAAGCTATCGGCTTTCTTAACAAGTAAGGTGTGAGGCCTTCAAACACTTGTGATATTGAATAGCGCAAAAGACGGTTCAAAGTGTAGACCACAGACACAGTGCTGTCGTTGTTTTGTTGTGTATTTTGTGCTGTTCGATTCAGTTTAGCGCGCTCAAACACTCACGGAATAGTGTCGGCCCTTATCTTTGCTCTTTGGCATTGCGACATCACAGCATTGGCTTGCATGGCACGCTCATTGCTACAAATGATGTCTTCCGGGTGAAAATGCTTCTCGTACACGCGAATGTTTGGACAATCGCAAGACAAACTCCCGCTCTCTTGCCACGGTATTACCCGCTCCATTCAGCGTCACCTGGCAAACGAACAACACCTTCTTGTCTGTCCTTCTGTAGTCGAAGTGACAGTTTGGTGCACAATGGGTGTTCGGCATCGTTTGTCAAGCATTTGAGCTTCTCCGCACATAGTCAGATGTCAGAAGCTCCTAAAGTTGTGTAGAAAACGGCGCCAACATACTGCCCAGCTGTGGTGTCATGTGCTGAGTGCCCCCTTACGACAGGTGGCGCTGTCGCAAGGTCATGGTTGGCAGCATACAAAGCTCTCCCATAGGATGACAAAGTTTCTTGACCAGCGAAAACTCTGTAATAAGTGCTCTGCTTAGCCTAAGCTTCCACAGTGGAAGGGGTCTGCAGGTTTTTTTTTCTTTAATTTTGATAAGTTTCTAATCACGTGTCCACACCCTGCTTTCATTTTACAGTTGGAGGCTTCACTACACCTTCTCAAAGGCAAGGCGAATGAGGCTATTGAGAACCGCACAGTCGCTGCAGAGTGCTACAAGAAAGCGCTGGCCCTCGACATTCACTGCTACGAAGCATTCGAAGCACTGGTGAAGCATCAGATGCTATCGCGAGAAGAAGGTTAGTATAGTAATCTGATGTGTGCAAAAACAAAAGTGATGAGTGACCGTTCTGTGGGATGCTAAGACACGCACATCATTCCTGCACATCTTACGTAGTGCAAAAGTCCACGCTGCATTGGTGACGGTTTTTCTTGTCACAGAATTACACTCCTGAAAGCATCTTCAGCAATGTGGTTTTGAATTACGTTTTGTTGGGGCTGTGCAGTAGTATCCTCCAGGCCAAAGGCATGATGCAGAGGAGTGGTTACATTTGTTTCAACATCTTGGTGTGCAATATATGAGCTTGTACAAAGCCGTAACACTGGTATGTTCAATTAATATTTCCTCAATACAATGCTAGCTAGAACAGACTGTAATAACTTATGGTTAGTGATGGTTCGGGGAAGAGTGATTTTCTAAGCTTGAGAGATTCACTGAAGAATTTGATTAGACATTTCATAAATCCTACCTTCTCCTGTATGGTCACTTCTAGGCAAAACATATGATGGTGGAGTAATGCAGGGGTGGGACTCCTGCGCCAATTGCGCCATTTTGATGCCAATGCAGATTCCTGCACCAAACTCTGCCAAACACAGAAAATTGACCGAAATTGCACCACGTTGCGTCAGAACGGCTTAGGCATGTGTGCACCGGCAGTGGCCGCGAACAGGTAGTGGCTTAATTCTCTGAAAAAGACTGCGGCCGTTCACATTCCGCAGACCGCACAACGGCGCTTCTCACACAGTTTCTCGTGATTTTCGTGCTTTTAACACTGGACTTTTCGGCGTTTCCGGCAAGTGGCCGGCGAGCGCGCGGCCACTCTCGGCTGTTGTCACTGCTGCTGGAATGGCCAGGGCGGCTGTATTTAGAGTGTACTAGAATACGGTTGAGTGGCCCGAGCGGCGCGGCGCTCCCTAGCTGAGGTGCAAGATAACGAAAAGCAGGCTTGGGGCACTGCAAGTGAATTAGATATTAGGGAGGTGCACGCTGCCGCGGGTTCAGTGGGTGGCCATCTCTGTCCCGAGGGCCAATATACCATAAAAATGTTCCAATCTGTTTTTATGCCCACATCGGCGAGGCCTCAGACATTTTGACATATCGCGAAGGGCTAATTGCGGATTTGGAATAAAAAGTCACAGTTTCGCCCGAAAGAGCAGCATCGTTTGCGATAGCAAATTAGTAGACATCTATACGAGGTAATGATAGTAGTTTTATTGGCCGTATAAACTTGTGAACATTCATTTACTAACTAAATTAACAAGCATGGTGTCGCGCGAACACAAGCAAACATGAAAACATCTCACTCGATGACCGCGGCAACTGGCTGTCTAAACGCTGGAGTGAGGAAGCGCAGCAGCAACAGCGAGCGAATTGACCGTAGTGTGGCCTCTCGCTTCAACTCGAGCTAAGTGGCGAAAATACAGCGTGCACGAAGCTATGAGCACTCGCACTTGTCCTCATCGCAGATGGCTTCCAAGATAGGGCCCACACTGCCGCATCATACGCAGCAGCCGCTGGAGAACGCCCCCCTCCCCCCATGGGGCCTTATGCACAACCGAAGATAACGCGCTTCCTCCCTTGCGCACGTGAGACTGAGCCACCATCGTCGGTTGACCCTCACATGCTTTCACTCGCACCTACAGCATATGGCGCGTGACGACGACGTTATCGCCCCTGGACTTTATATGGAACATCACGGCGACGACGATGGCAAAAATGCGCCTGGAGGGTTAATATAATTGATATCGAAATAAAGACAGATTCGAATAGTTTTACGTTATACCAACCAAGGGTTGATTGCGGCTCTCTGGGTCTGCTGCGCTGACCAGTTTAGACCTGCAAGAGCAGCGACGGCTGATCCAGCAGGCACGCTAGGTGGCGCAAGCCTGTGGGGTCCTGAACTAAGGGCTCCACCCTACGAGAAAGTTGCCCCACCTCATTAACAATAAATGTTTTCTCTTTCTCTCTCTCTCTCTCTCTGGATCTGCGGTGATATATGGTGACCCAGAAATTATGTTAGCGCGTTGATTGGACCGCATAATTTGAGAACATTTTCCGCTATCATCATGAGCGTCAGCGTGGGAATATATAAGATTGTAGTTCCACCTATGTTTTTTGGCTTTACAGAAAAAGCCGTGCCGCCGCTCGACCTACTTTTCCATATTCTAGTACGCTATAGCTATATACAAAGCGTGCTTCTACTACGCGCTTTGTGTTGGTTTATTCTCTGTTTCATCGTGGTTTCGAAGTGTGCTGCCATATTCCATTATTCCGCCAAAATTCAGATTGGCCTGCTCCAAAATGAAATTTACTCTGCCCCAAGTTGCTCCAAAACGCAATTTTAGTAGTACAGTGGAATCTCGATGATACGATCACGGCTAATACGAATTTCCGGATGATACGAATTTTTCTGTGCTCCCGGCCGAGCCCCATTACTTTGCAACGTGCTAGAGAACGGTTGTTACAAATCGATTTACGACCCGCGTCGGTTGATACGAATAGGCGCTTTTCTTGCTATTGCGCTTTTCCCCACGCAGGCGTGGGGAAGTGCGGTCTATCGCTTCAACGGAAACTGAGTGTTGTAAGCACAGCGCATACAAAGGTCAGAGCCGTGTGGAGATCGCTTTCAAGATACGGTGCGCGCAACAACCCCGACAGCCGGCACAGGCGCAAAGTACAAGAACACATTTGTTGGCAGAGTAGAAGCCGCCCCCCCCCCCTCCCTCCTTCCCTCCCTCCTGCGCTGCCTTCCCGCTTTGCTCCTGTCGCGTGGGAGAATGCGTCGCCAGTTACCCATGCGCCCGGTTGCAAGATACGCATTTGGTGCACCACAGCACAGCGTCGCCCCCTCCCTCCCCCCCCCCCCCCCCGGCCTTTCGCGCGACGGAAGCAGGGTCGGGCTCGACTGGCGCGCCCGGCCGTGACGGAAGTCGCCATTGCTCTCCGCTGTGCGTTTGCTCTCCGTGCGTCACTTTGGGTCACTTGCCATACAGTCGAGCCCAGATATTGAATCTGAAGGGGATCACAAAAAAGTTTGGTATATAGGCAATTTGATATATGAAATAAAAATTTTATAAAAAAATTTTCAAGGAAATTTTACAACTGTTTCATATACTCAATAATTCGTGATATGTGGGTTCAATATATCTGGGTTCGACTGTACTACAAAAATTAATCGATTACGGACATTGACCGTTTAGGTGATCCACTATACCATGAAAATAACTGAAATGTAGTTGTTACAAGTAGATGCCCTGGTTATTATTGAGTTGACTGCCTTTTGATGCAATAAAAAAGACAGATTACAACAGGACTGATACAAAGCAATCCGTCAAACTTCTTGTCAAACCTGGTGCACACCTCTTAAAATACTACCATTATTTTGCATTATTATTAGTATTAAGGCAGAGGCGTTTACATTCAGCACCATGTTTGAAATTTTTTTGTTTATTGTCGTCCCTAGTCGTAACATTCAAAGCTGTGTTGTTTCTATGTCGTTTGCCGAACTAAATTTCATTTTGTTAATTGTCAACTAGAATGTCGGCTACCCTCATCTGTTCTCTAATCCACACCACTGTCTTCGTGTCTCCTAAAGTTATGCCTATAATTTTTCGTTACATTGCTCGTTGCATGGTCCTTAGCTTCTTAAGTTTCTGCACAATATGTTAGTCCCAGTAGAATGCAATGATTGTACACTTTTATCATGAATAATTTCAAAGTGCAGTTCAAATTTTTTAAAGTCAGTAATTACCCCCTCATAAGCTGAAGAGCAGGTGAAATTCAAAGGGTCATTCACGGTTGTTGCCATCGAAAATGCTAGCCATGTTCGAGTAGCTGCTTCGAACAAATTGAGGTTGTTGTGTGTGGTTGGTCTTGTGCTTAAAGGGTAAATGGGTCATCTTGGTTTCAGCTTTATTTCTCAAAAACTGTCCTACATTTCATTGAGAAATTTTGTGTATTGAATAAGAATGCTTTTGGCCTTCACTCAGTCTAATTTTTTTTTAACTGCAGCCTTTTTTATTTATTTGTATTTGAGAACCACATTTTTGGCGGGGGTGTAAAATTAAACGTACCTTTTCTCAGAAACCGAAAATAGTATGACAACGTGTATGTAAACAACATGTATGTAAACAAGCCCTCGCGTCCGTCATTTTTAAATACCATGAGGCGCGGTATTTGGCGCCATTTTTAAATGGCTTCGAGTGCTCCTGCGCGCTCGCCACTAAACAGTTTTGCTCCGCACAGTGTGTGTTAATTTTAACAGCGAAGCTGTTTAAGCCAGTCGTAATTTGTGGTGCATAGCCGTGGTAGCCATGGCAACCCGACCGCCGCCTCTCTTCTCTCTGCTGCGTTCTGAGCTAGGAGAAAAAAAAAAGACGAGAGCTTGCACTAGGCCACGGAAAGCTCAAGACACAGCGAAGCTGGCCGATTGATATCGAACGGCAAGCCTCCAACGGGTTCGGCGTCGGCAAGCAGAAGCGTTCTTGGTACTGAGCCAACCTTGGTTAGCCTGCCTGCGTTTGTGGCATGCCAGGAGCGCTGTCGCTCGTAGGCGCCGACGCGTCCAGCGCTAGTCACGCGAAATCTTGCGAAAGGGAAGGTACCTGCGAAAATGATCGCTCGTGAATACCGTCCTACATGCATAGTTAACTTAAACCAAGTTAAGACCTAGCAGCAACCAAGTTCATACCTAGCAGTAGCAGCCAGTAAGCTTCGCTGTGCCTAAGCTTTGCACGACCGAGTGCAAACTTGCCCGATTTTTTAAATTGTGCAATCATAAAATCGCGTTTTTGGTTGACTTACCCTACCACACCCCCTTAAAGGTTCTTACTTTTTAAGGGGACTTTGAATGGGTGACAGTATATATTGAGAGTGGTTGGTTGCTCTTCGAATATTGCATGTAGGTGCCATCCTCAAAAGAGCAGTACCTTTGCAGTACAGATAGCCAGCCAAAATTGGGAAAGTGGGAGGGGGTATGCAGAGAAATTGCATTACATCAATTTGGCATTTAGCATATCTCTTCATACTGTTGTAACTGCAGAGGTGAGTTATTGTGACAACATAGGTGAACTATTGTAACTAAGTGCGTACTTCATCGGTACTGCTTCAGGGCCAGACAGCTGGCCAGATTCTCAGAGGGAGGGGTACGCAAAGGAATGCTGTCACATTTTTAATAATGGTATTTAAGATGTCTTTCAATAGATTTGTTTTGGACTGACTAATGGCTGTGTATTATTTTGACAAAAGGCTTACTACATGGGTGAGTTACATTTGCAAAGGCCCTAACTATGTAGGAGGTTATGTTGCTATTGCTTCCAAGCTGGAGTAGCTGGCCAGATTTTTGAAAGCAAAAGGGGGGTATTTATGTATAAACAGTGTGCCTAGTTGTATCATTTCACCTTGGAGCAGTTATGTCGTTATGGCCCCCCGAAAACATTGATATCATGTGTTTGATTTTGTGAGGTTTGCAGGAGCCTATTTGCATGGCATCTTTTTGACGTGAACATTTGCAGAGGAGAGCGTCCTTAACCTGCTGACCATGGCCATAGGTGCATCTTGCGAGGACAGTGAGTTTGTCAGGCTGCTTTATGGGACAAAAGTTAAGAAGGTGCGTCTCTTACATTGCTCGGTGATGTGACCCATTTGACTCACCCTCAAGCATGTTACTGTATTTTGGCGCACATAACCTGTATGAGAAGGTCGGTGAATTTAACCAGAATAGTAGTGTGTTTTGCTGGGCCAGTTGTTGCATTAGGACAGTATAGGGGGGTTCCAGCAATTACAGACGCGAGCACAAGAAAACGAAACGCATAGGGAAACACTGGACTTACAACTGAAGTTTATAGCGAGTACATTCCATAAAACCTCCACCAGGCGTGCATAGAAAACCAAGATCAGTAACATGATTTTTACTCAAAGATCAACGCAAAAAAAAGAAGCCTAATCACATCCCTCCCAACAGGGCCACAACACGTGCATTTACGGCAGTAAATCAGATTTGCGGCAGCATGGCAGTAATGCCAACACGTGCCCTGGATCAAAAAAAGCGCCCCTTCCGTACGAATTGTCCCGCTCCAAATTAAGCTTCCTTGTGCTTCAAGAATGCTCCAGACAAGAGCTGCACCCACTCTTTGCAGGAGAGTTTTGATGCCCTAAAGCCGAGGTCAACTTCGGCAGGGTACCCGGCCTCACTTTTGATGGCTGTGGCTGAAACCTTGTTTAGGAAAATGACAAAAAAAAGCCTGTGAAAACTGTGGACGACAATGAATCCTCGAAAAGAAAAAAGGTTGTAGTGATGCCGTATTTGCATGGCCTGTCTCATAAAATTAAGCGTGTGTCCACAAGGAATGGCGTAACGCTGGTGTTTTCTGCCCCGAGCAAGCTGGCAAGGTTGTGCAAAAACATCACAGGAGAGAAGAAAGATGTGAGCAGTAGTGGAAAAAAGCACACCACTTCTCTCTCAAAAAAGTGTGCATCTTCAGTCATGTATCACATGCAGCTAGCATGTGGATGGTCCTACGTTGGCCAGGCAGGCAGTTGCATCAACGAGCGCATGCGTGAGCACTGCAATTTGCTTCCAACTGGTACCGGAGGGAACTTGCCCTTGCATTGCAAAAAATGCGGATGCCATCCAGTTTTTTATAGTGTTTCAATTGTAGGGAGAGAGCACCGCAGACTAAATAAGCGAAGCGTTCCACATCAAAAAGTTGGGCAATTTTAAGTTTACCACGCTAGTCTACGTGTTGTGGCCCTGTCGGGAGGGTGGGGCTAGGTTTTTTCGCGTTGATTATTGACTAAAATCCTTGTTACTGCTTTTGACTTTCTATGCCTGCGTGGCCAAGTTTTTTGGAATGTATTCGCAATAAACTTCAGTTGTAAGTCCGGCGTGACCCTGTGCGGTTCTTTTCTTTGTGCTCGCGTGTGTAATTGTTGAAACCCCCCTATACTGTCGACCGAGAATGACCTGCCCTGCTTTAGCATACGAAAATTTCGGCTTGTTGCATTTGCTGACTTGATTGTAAAATCCTTCCACCGCTCGTCAGTGTCTTTATATCTTTCAAATCGAAAGTCTGACGAACGTTGTCTGGTCGAGGGCAATCATGGTAATTTAATAGGTGCTGCGATGACTAAGGCAAGGATTGTTTATAAGTCGTTTCGCACCTTGTTGGCACTTGGAGTGTCATGGCTGTCACTCGTTCGCTGTTGGCGCAAAGTCGATCGACGGGGTATACAAGCCGGTTGATCGTTCCATACTCAAGTGAACACAGTGAAAGAGTCAGAGTTGGGAGTAAACAAAAAACGAGATATTTATCGGCTGATAAATATACACAAATTAATAAAATAAAATAACAAAAAAAAAACACTCAACAGACTAACACACCTGAACTTAATATAACACAATGATGATGACAAAGAAATATGACAAGCAATTAACAGTGGATACAAAAATGAAACAGGGTGCGGATCAAATATACAAGAAAGCACTTAACAGTAGTTCACTAAAACAAAGTTCAAAAGAAACAAACAATGTCATACGCATGGCCGGGCAGCAGCAGCAAGTCCATAAACCATGAAGTCGGCGCAAAGCTTTCCTGAAGAATGCCGGCGAGCCGATCTTGTTGAGGTGGGTGCTATTGCTGGGCTGGGTTTCCCGGGAGCCTAGATCTGATGACTTCTCTCAAGCAGGTTGAGCTAACTTGAGGCAAACTACCGTGAGCTTCGTTGCAGACATTGGTTTGTCGTCTCGTACATCATCTAGCTACTCGGAGTTTCGACGGGGCTAGGTGGCCCAGGCGAGACTGGACGGCACTAGCCCCTCGACTGCTTCTCAGCAGATCACAGGCTCAGCTTCTAGACTGATTAGCACTGCCTAAAACCTGCACTTAAATAGCTTCTCCTTTCCCTAGTTCCCTAGGTCGGGGAACGGCAGGTATGGGTGACAGTTCACCTAATTATCTCATGACTCCTCCCAAAAGTCTTGGCCGCACCCCTTTTAATCAAGGACGAGGGAACGGATGATTCCCCACCGTTGTCAGAGGTCGCGCCCCCACACTGCACCACACAGACACACACGCACACACAAGGGTCTATTGACAAGCACAGAAGCAACAGCTGCCGTCGGCCATACGGCGCCCGTTAATCGGCGTGTCGCAGTCTCGAAACTATGCCGCATCGTCAGACGACTTTTCTGGCGCCCGTTAATCGGCGTGTTGATGACTCGAAACTATGCCGCTCCGTGACATGGAGCTTAATCCGAAAAATGCATGATCTTGCATTAACGAATCCTTTTGTGTATAGTCAAATCTTCGGTATTGCTTAACATCAATAGTGACCATTCTCCCTTTAACGCTTTAATAATTGTGAAATTTACTGTATGCTGCAGTCTTCTAAGAGGGACATGAAAATAGGCTAACATACGTAAATTTTAATTCAAGTGCACTAAATATATCAAATACAGTGGAATCTCGATGATACAAATCTCACGGGGTCACGGAAAATATTCGTATTAGCCGAAATTCGTATCATCGAAACACAATTAAAACTAGCTAAATTAAAGAGTCAGAGGTGAACTCACTCAGGCACACGCACGTAAAAAGCATTTACAGTATAGATTACTTATAACGTAACTGTTTATAGTGCAGAACAGGCTACAACGCGGCATTTTTGTATACGCATACCGCTTACAGTGCAGCCGCGTGAGACGAAATACCGGTTATAATGCGGCTTCCGCTGGAAAATCTCGCCGACAAGGGCGGTAGCGAGCACACTTCTCAACAAGGTGCGCCCACCGATGGGAGAGGAGATCAACGAGGGCGATGCGGAGGAGGAACATGAGACGTGGAGCACGAGTCCAAGGGCGATAAAATCGTCGCCGCGCGCCGTATGTGCGAGTGTAAGCGTGCCTTTCGCGCGGGGGACGCGCGCCTTCACACACCGAGAGTGAACGCACAGCGGAGAGCAAACTCGATTTCCGTCACGGCCGGGCGCGCCAGTCGAGCCCGGCACTGCTTCCGTCGCGCGAAAGGCCGGGGGAGGGAGTATGGGAGGGAGGGGGGATGACGCTGCGCTCTGGGGCACCAAATGCGTATCTTGCAACCGGGCGCGAGGGTAACTGGCGACGCAATCTCCCACGCGAAAGGAGCAAAGCGGGAAGGCAGCGCAGGAGGGAGGGGAGGGCGGCTTCAACTCTGCCAACAAATGCGTTCTTGTACTTTGCGCCTGTGCCGGCTGTCGGGGTTGTCGCGCGCACCGTATCTTGAAAGCGATCTCCACACGGCTCTGACCTTTGTATGCGCTGTGCTTACGCCGCTCAGTTTCCGTTGTAGCGATAGACCACACTTCCCCACGAGCGCAAAAGCAAGAAAAGCGCCACCGCGTCAAACTCTTCGCACCCAGTCGCGGCCTCCGCGCTGTCCGGCGCCACGTCCGCGCCTCCGCACCAAAAGAGAAAAGGAGAAAGCGCATGACTGCGCGCTGTTCTCTTTCGCGGCCGTCGGTGGGGCGGCGTTTATTCGTATCAACCGACGCGGGTCGAAAATCAATTCGTAACAACCGTTCTCTAGCACGTTGCAAAGTAATGGGGCTCGGCCGGGACCACAGAAAAATTCGTATCATCCGGAAATTCGTATTAGCCGTGATCGTATCATCGAGATTCCACTGTACGTACATATTTTAGGTTAAATTTTTGTTACTTTTATTTTTGCACAGTTTTAGAAGAAGTTGTGTGTTTTGTCCCAAGTTCATCTGGTCATTGGGAAAGTGGAGGGCGGATTAATCAAGATACTTTACCCTCAGGTGCTAGTTCACAGCAGTGAGTTGCGTATTGCCTCATATGAAGCTGCACCTGAAGTAAGCAGCAGCTTATAAATGCACAATGACTGAACGCGCAAAATAAAATAAATTCTGGAGCCTTGCTTTATGTCGCCGAAATGTTGAACAGTCTGATAAAAACAGGACATAAAAAAGGTGATGACAACATTCAACGCTGTTTCAGCTGGCTCAAACAGCGTCAAAAGCAATCAACATCAGTCCACACAAACGTGCATAACAAAACAACAAGTGCATGTATACAGAACTGCTCTTGCTAACTGGTACTGTGTATGTGTATGTGCTGCTAGAGGATGATACAAGTTCTGTTAAAAGGTAATTATCTGCCAGACAATAATTAATAAAGTTAGCAAACTTTCTGGACAGATCTTGTATGTGAACGTGCTAAATACTCTTGTTCTTGCGTGTCAGCATTTGTGTCAGCCTGCTTCCAAATCAATGCTACTGTGAACATTTGAATGAGGCTACTATGGGAAGCCTGTTCGGTTTATGCACACTTTTTTTTTGTTTATGCACACAAATAACTTTTTTTTTAGTGTCGTGATTATATGCTGTCACAGGTTTTACTAGCAAAAATATGGTCTATCTTTGTATTCTTGGTGCTATCTTAAATGAACTGATTGTTGAACTGAATGTCTTTGGTGCTTTTTTTTTACCTTTTCCTCCATGTTTGCAGTATGACAAGCCAGACCTTTCTGAGCTTCCAGGCGAGCTGTCTCAGCTGAGTGATAACCTCGATATTGCCACAGCCATGGCTGAAAAGTGCTACTACAATTGTGACTACAAGTGCTGCTATGCAATCACTTCTTTGTGAGTACCTGTTTTATTGTTTTTATTTTTTCAAACAATTATCATGGCATGTGAAGAAAATGAGAGCAAACGTTATGTAGCACAGAGCTCAAGCACTTGTTAACATAGAACTCTTTGGAGGCAGCTAAGCCGAATATAATTAAGATCTGTAATTATTTGGGTTGTGCGAATTCGAATTGAATTAAAAAAAAAATGACAACTTTAGAATCGCTGCTGCCGAAAATCTACATCAGCCGCAAAATAACTTTATTTCTGCAATATTATCTGTTTTTCCAGTTAAGATCTGCGCCACCAGGTGGCTGCACTGTGCAGGTGATTCGTGTTTGCGCCTCCACTCATACAGTGAAACGCCCAGTCCGCTTGTGTTTACCGGAATAACAGGCACACTAAAACTCTCTAATGTCAGGTTTGGCGTGATTTCCTACCTGTCGAAATTCTAAATCTGGAGGGTCATGGCAAGTTGGTGCTATCCTACCCCCCCCCGTCGCCTCTTTCCTCTGTCATCTGTGCAAATACATGCAACCGGGTCATGACACTTTCGCGCCTGCTGTGTAAATCCAAAGCTAGTCTTGTGACGGGTTGCTCGAAGCTACAAAAAGGACGATGTGCGTCTACGAACGGTGTCAGGAATGAAAGGCCGCCGTAGGGTGCATCGTAAAGATGGCGGCTGTCAATAATTTTGTTGCCATCCCGTGCATTCGCTTTCATTTGCAAAGAGGTTTGTCGGCTTTCTTAGTGTCGTGCGGCTGCTGTGAACAGATCTCCGTCTATTCGGCTCCAAACCGTAACTTTTGTTGCTGCTGCCCGATGAATCTGCGCTATTAGCCCTAATCGCCTCGGCAGTGTGGCCGTGATGAAAATTCGCTGCCGGCCTATGTGGTAACGGACCGCAAGCCGTCGTAGAATGCTTGGCGGGTGGCTCATCAGTGATTGGTCCCGATTGGCAGCTGTTGAAGCTGTGTAGAGTTTGTCGCCGGGTATGTAACACAGTCCATCAATGGCCTGATCTTCGCGCATGCTTTCGCACTTCAAGAAGCGCTGTTTTTGTTGCCATTCCCTCTGCCCGGCGTTGCGTTATCATTTCGATTGCTCTTGTCGACCTTGACGAATCTGGTATCGACAGAATCGGCCCCGGCCGACGCAGTGCTGTGTGTGTGATCCCCGCAATGGGCTGACATTGGGGGGGTGCTTGCAGCAAGTCTGCTACTGCGTCAGCTGGGGTGGCCCGTCCATGGTGTGCTTGCTGCTCCTTTTGTGCCGAAAATGAAGGGAAATGCTCGCTTTGGTGGCATTGAGCATGAGGGGCTCTGCGGTGCACGTGACATGTAGCTCTGCGCAGGTCCACACCAAATACAGTGTGATATGATCATGGCTAATACGAATTTCCGGATGATACGAATTTTTCTGAGGTCCTGGCCGAGCCCCATTACTTTGCAACGTGCTAGAGAACGGTTGTTACGAATCGGTTTTCAACCCGCGTCGGTTGATACGAATAAACGCCGCCCCACCGACGGCCGCGAAAGAGAACAGCGCGCAGTCACGCGCGTTTTCCCTTTCTCTTTTGGTGCGGAGGCGCGGAAGCCACGACTGGGCGCGAAGTGTTTGAAGCGGTGGCGCTTTTGTTACTTTTGTGCTTTTCTTTGCGTCTCTTCGCACGCTGCGGCGGCCGCGCTTCCCCATGCGCGGCCACTGCAGCAAGCGAAAGTTCGTGCGGTCTGTCGCTTCAACGGAAACTGAGTGGCGTAAGCACAGCGCATACAAAGGTCAGAGCCGTGTGGAGATCGCTTTCAAGATACGGTGCGTGCGATAACACCGACAGCCAGCACAGGCGCAAAGTGCAAGAACGCATTTGTTGGCAGAGTAGGAGCCGCCCATCCCCCCCCCCCACTCCCTCCTTCCCTCCCTCACGCGCTACCTTCCCGCTTTGCTCCTTTCGCGTGGGGAGATTGCGTCGCCCTTGCGCTCGGTTGCAAGATACGCATTTGGCGCCGCAGCACAGCGTCGCCCCCCCTCCCTCCCTCCCATACCCCCCCACGGCCTTTCGCGCAACGGAAGTCGCGTTTGCTTTCCGCTGTGCGTTCGCTGTCCGTGAAGGCGCGCGTCCCTCGCGCGCTTTCACTCGCACATATGGCGCGCGGTGACGACTTCATCGCCCTTGGACTCGTGCTCCACATCTCGATGCTCCTCCTCCGCATCGCCCTCGTTGATCTCCTCTTGCATCGGTGGGCGCACCTCGTGCTCGCTACCGCCCTTGTCGGTGAGATTTTTCCCTCGGAAGCCGCAATTTCGTCTCACGCGGCTGCACTGTAAGCGGTATGCGTATACATGGAGTTCTATGGGAGGGTAAACGGGAGTCGGAAAAGGCCGCTTTGTACCCAGTTCTGCACTATAAATGGTTACGTTATAAGTGGTCTGTACTGTAAATGCTTTTTACGTAGGTGTGCCTGAGTGAGTTCACCTCTTGACTCTTTAATTTAGCTAGTTTTAATTGTGTTTCGATGATACGAATTTTAGCTAATACGAATTTTTTTCGTGACCCCGTGAGATTCGTATCATCGAGATTCCACTGTACATCGAATAATAGATATTTGATAATAATAGAAATTTAAAAATATGCAAAAGCTACGTAGCTGGACAGAGCCAAGGCAGTGTTGTTTGCCGTCGCTTGGAGATACTCAGATGATTTTTGCATTCTGCCTGATTAGATTATTAGTCTTAATTAATCAATCAACTTTAATGTGGAGTCATGAGATTCAGTACGAACTCAGGAGACCATGTGTGATGCTTGTTATTATCAGATGACATGACCCGGCAGAAATGAAAATGACTCCCGCCTAATATTAGCATGTGCCAATACTTGCCATGTCTTTATTTCAGGGTGCTCAGTAGAGACCCCTACCTCATGGAGTGTCTGCCTGTCCACATATCCTGCCTGATGGAGCTAGGAAAATCTAACGGTAAGCCACATCATCAGCCTAACTTGTGCAAGACAGAGGCCTCTCGCAGCAACCTGTCTTGCCTATAAACAGCCTATATCTCTTTCCGTACCGCATCCTTTGGGCATCGTTAGCCCACTATCGATGGTTTGAAGCATAGCTTTCAAGACCTTCCGCGCCGCTCATGGGCATACTGTGCCATTGGACGTGAAGGAGGAGAAGTATATGCTAGTTTTCTAAGCAGTTTGCTTTTTTCCTCCGTGGTGGTGATTTTTAAAAGCGCTCCGAAGTTGCGCGTTCGTCAAAGTAGAAAGCAAGAAATGGTTGGCCACTATTGATGGTTTGAAATGCCTCTTTCGAGACCTTCCGCGCCGCTAGTGGACACATGGCACCTTGGATGTGAAGGAGAACTATATTTTTGTTTCCCAAGCAGTTACATTTTCCCCACATGGCGGTGTTTTTTAATCGCACTCCGAAGCTTCGCGATCGTCACGGCAGAACGCAAAAACGTCCGGCTCCAGAAGCGGCGCGTGTGCGCTTCGGCAGATAGCAGATCTCACGATTCTGCTGCCTCTGCAGCTGAGTTTATTGATGCATTGAGTAGCAGCGAGTCAGAGGATGCTGACTTGTCGTTGGACTTTGAGTCTGAAAGCGACAGTGACGCAGACCAGCCTGGAACATTGGCGGCCGCAGCCCAGCACGCCCGACTGTAGTGCTTACAGTTAAATTTTTGTAGCGGAATACCTGTTCAATAAAACATTTCGATTTTTTCAGAGATAGTGCTTATTAGATGGCAATACATTTTGTAAATCTCATAATTTTCATTAATTTTTTTCTTAGTAGATACAAGTGTGTGTTCACAAACTTGATTTTGGCAATTTATATCTTTTTTATGACATACATCTCGTTAATAAAACATTTATGCGTGAAAAGTGCATTCATTCTGCTTTTTGTTTATGTATTCATAAAATATTCAGCGCGGTAGTTCCACCAGAAAAAAAATATGGCGTAACCTACAAAAAACACCCCTTTTCCCCATGGTAGGGAAAGAGATGTCAGGGTTTTTGTCGGGGACCTCCACCAAACTCCTAAAGGAGCTCGGCATGCACAACACAATGAGCAAACTGATAGAGCCACACCTGGTGAGTCGGAGGGAGTGGTTAGCGCTCACGGAGACAGGAAGAGCCGTGCTACGACACCCAGGCCACCCCACACGCATACCCACAATAATCATGGACTCGCACGAAGCACGTTGTAACTACACTGCTGGTAGAATTTCTCGAACGGGGATCTCCATTTTAAGGACCTCTACCTTTCCTGAAACGGCCACAATAGTATAGACCATGGGTTCTCAAAGTGGGTTCCGCGGAACCTACGGTTTCCGCAGGCCCCTGCTCGGGGTTCCGCGAGCCACTGATAAATTTTCCCTGGTTCCGCCTCGACAAGTGTCTAAAACGGCGAACACGAGGTGCGCTTGATCCAAAGAACCTCCATTACCCATGCCCGAGTGTCAAAAAGCACGTCACATTGCGTAACAGCAACGCGCGAACTGCGCAATAAATACGCAACCAGCTTGTAGCCACCCAACCTCTGAGACCGGGCAGCGCGCCTAAGCTTTCGCACTTCAATCTCGGAGGGCGTAGCTTACCACCATGCGCCTTTCTCCTATTTGTAGATAGGGTAGGTGCCGATAGCGTGCGCACTGACCTATACGTTGGAGGAAAAATTAAAAAAAAAAAAAAAAACGCGGAGCACCGCAAATGCGCGTCGCAGGAGAGCAAGAACAGCGTAGCATCCAACCGAAACGAAGCGGCGCAGTCCGCATCGCTGTGGTCCTCAGCGGCAATCGTACGCGGCACGTGACTGACAGCAACGCCGAAGCGCTTCGTGCCTAATTGTGCCTTTAAAGCTTTTATTCTTGGGTTTATCGCCGCGCGTAACACCGCGTTGGCGGCTAGCCGCGTGCCTCCGTAAGTGCGTAGTCGCTATCTCTGATCGCGTCGATAACCTCCGCAGTTTCGTCCGCAGCGGTTGCGGCAAATAGTAGTTTCGTTTTCACTCGATGCGCGCGTCGGCTGCGTGCCTTCACAACTGCGTAGTCGCCTCCCATGGCAGCGTCGATAGCGACCGCAGTTTCGTCCGCACGTCTTGCAGCGAAAGGTAGTTTCGTTTTGACTTGGTGCGTGTGTCAGCCGCCTGCCTTCTGAACCGCAAGGTCGCCGTCCATGATCGCGTCGATAGCGGCCGCGGTTTCGTCCGCAGCGGTTGCGGCAAGCAGTAGTTTCGCATTGACTCAGTGCAAAGCTGTCGAAGATAAAAACACCGGCTACATCGCGATGGACGGACAACTTGTTGCCGAGCACCTGAGTGGCGAAAAAATAATCAGGATGTGCGCCCGTTGGTGCAAAGCGCATCTCGGATGAAAACGCGCGCCGCGAAGGATGTCGCGAGGCCTTCGCCGCTGCTAGCGCTAATCAGTCATGAGATGAAGAGAATTTCAGCTTCCGCACTGGTCTTGTGCTAAATAGAAACAAGATTTGACGATTCATAGAGTAAATAAAAGCTTGTTGACGTAGTGAAGCATTGTTTGTTTTCTTGATACCCTCGACAATTCGACATTCGGTTAATTCGGGGGGGGGGGTTCCTTGGCACTTTATGGAGCTTAGTAGGGTTCCCTGGGATGAACGTACTGGAGAACCCCTGGTATAGACACCCAGACGCAACTCTCTCCCCGGGAACCTGAAGGCCCAAATCTCTGAGCCACTGAGCTTCACAGTGAGACAACTGTGACGAGGAGAGTACAAAATCGATCCCAAAACGATTTCATGCCCTACTTCAACACTACAGACTACAGTGCAGGAAATATCCCCCACCGCCCGATGTCCTCACACACGCCAAAGCAGTTTTGTGGAGGCATCTACAGACAAGCACTTTTCCGCTCTGCACACACTGTCATGCCACGTACTCCACGCAATATCCGCAACAATGCCCAGATTGCAATGCTCAGGCCACGCTCTACCATGCCATTTAGGTGTGCATGAGTGCCAACCCTACAATCGCACACCCCACCACACAAGAGTGGGATGCCTCTCTGTCTAGTGTCAACTCCCGGGACCAGCTCAATCTCGTGAGAGCGCACCGGGCGGACGCGGCTCAATGGTTCCAGGACTGAGGACTCCACCAAGCCCAGAGCCCGTCGAAGGGCCCTGCGGTTTCCCTTTATTTTAATACGTAGATGTTTTCTCTCTATCCCTCTGTCTTGCATCAGCTACCGAAATCCTGCGTCTGCAAGTTTCCTAACTTCATCACACCACCTAGTTCCCTGCCCTCTTCAACTGTGCTTCCCTCCCCTTGGCACCTGTTTCTCTCGCAGACCATCGGTTATCTCCTCTACGCATTACATGAGCTGCCCAACTCCTTCCTCGTGATGTCAACTAGAATATTGGTTACCCCTGTTTGTTCTCTAATCCATGCTGCTGTCTTCCTGTCTCTTTACATTGTGCCTAACATTGTTCGCTCCATCGCTGTGCCTTGCTAGTAGAATGCTCGTGCTAGTAGAATGCAATGACTGTGCATATTACTTTTCAAGGATAGCAGTAAGATGCTGGCATGACACTCAGAATGCCGGCCGTATGTGCTCCAATCTATTCTTATTCCTCTGGAAATTTGATTTATATTATCTGTGTCTGCTTTAACTAATTGGTCTAGATCAGGGGTTCTCAAGCACGTTTGTTCCGGGGAACCCTGCTAAGCTCCATGAAGCACCAAGGACCCCCCCCCCCCCCCCCCCCGAATTAACCGAATTAAAATGTCCTATTAAACTAATGTCGAATTATCCAGAGTATCAAGAAAACAATAAATAACTGCTTACTATGTCAACACGTTTTTATTTACTGAGTGCATCAGCAAATCTTGTTTCTATTTTGCACAAAAGCAGTGAGCAAGCTGAAGTTCTTGTCATCTCATGACTGATTAAGGGCTAGCAGCGGCGAAGGCCTCGCAACATCCTTCGCAGCACAGCCGCGGCGCGCGTCTTCATCTGCAGACACGCTTTTCACTACCGCGCACACATCTGGTTAATTTTTCGCTAGGGAGCTGGTCGCCAGCAAATCGTCCGTCCATCATGATGTAGCCTGTGCTCTTAATTTATGACATTTTTGCACTGAGTCAAAGCGCAACTACTGCTTGCCGCAACCGCTGCTGACGAAACCGCGGCCGTTATCGACGCGATCATGGACGGCGACCTTGCGGTTCAGAAGGCAGGCGGCCGACGCACCCACCAAGTGAAAACTAAACTACCATTTGCTGCAACAAGTATGGACGAATCCGCAGTCGCTATCGACACGATTGTGGATGGTGACTACGCAGTTATGAAGGCACGCAGCCGACGCGCGCACAGAGTCAAAACGAAACTACTGTTTGCCGCAACCGCTGCGGACGAAACTGTGGTGGCTATCGACATGATCACAGATGGCGACTATGCACTTATGGAAGCACGCGGCTAGCCGCCAACGCGGTGTTACACGCGGTAATTAATGCAACAATAAGGGCTTTGAGGGCACAAATAAGCACAAAGCATTCCAGCGTTGCTGTCAGTCACGTATCGCGTACGATTGCCGCTGAGGACCATGGAGATGCGGACTGCGCCGCTTCGTTTTTGGACGCTAGCACAGTTTTTGCTCTTTCTGGGCCCGCATTTGTGGTGCTCCGCGCATTAATTTTTTTATTCCTCTGACGTATACGTCAGTGCGCACGCTATTGGCACCTACCCTATCTACAAACGGGAGAAATGCGCATGTTGGTAAGTTACGGCCTCCGAGGTTCAAGTGTGAAAGCTTAGGCGCGCTGCCCGTTTTCGAAGGTTGGGTGGTTACAAGTTGCTCGCAGATTTATTGCGCAGTTCACGCACTGCCGTTACGCGCTGTGATGTGCTTTTCGACACTAGGGCATGGGTAATGGAAGTTCTGTGGATAGAGCACACCTTTAACCACTTAATTGGCGAGCGCGGGACCACGGAAAATTTATCAGTTGCTCGCGGAACCCCGAACAGGGGCCTGCGGAACCCACTTTGAGAACCGATTGTCTAGATATATGTACTCTTGAACACCTTCTAGAGGCTAACAACCAATCACTATATGTTGTCCTTATGGCAGACTATTTAACTTTACCTTACTCTCTAAAAAAGAAGCTTTCACCCTTTGGGGCGTATCCTGTGACCAAACAATAAACATCATCTGTCTTGCTTGCGTTTCCTTTCTTGAAAACTCTGCACTGTCTACTTTTCTGCCAAGAATGCTATGTCACACTGATAACATGCACGTCGTTCGTGACCTAGGAATACCGGGCGCACGCATTACAGAAAGGAGTGGCATGCAAGATAGATGGCGGTTATTGTTTGAGGACGTGATAAGCCTCAAAGGAGCAAGCTTTTCTTTGTGTGCAGGGTTCCACATATTGATCCTCAAACCTACTCTCAAAGTTTGTCAATCAAGGTCTTCAATCATTTGTTGCAAGTGGTTTTAAGCCTTTCATTTTTTGTTTCACCACTCGTTGTGCGGTCCTTGGTAATGGTAAGCCTTGTAGCCAACGTTTAATCATCACATCACTGTTTGCAGTAATTTTATAATGACTAACCTTCTGTGGTTTGTATTTGACAGACCTGTTCCACCTGGCCCACAAGCTTGTGGATATGTATCCCGAAAATGCTGTAAGTGCACTTTTTTTTTTATTGCGATAGCAATTATATGGACACTCCAGGCACATTTCCGCTGTCGGCATCACCGTGTGATGTTCCACATTAAGTTCAAGTGTGAAACACTGTGGCCACACGTGGTATGTTGTAATTGCAAGTGAAAGCGTGCTAGGGTGAGGCGAGGGTGGTGGCTTGATCTCGTGCTTGCAACTAAGAAAGGCAGGGAGGAAGCGCGCCGTCTTCCACATGTGCGTAAGGCACGGAGGGGGTCTACTCCTGCGGCGGCTGTGTCTGGCGCGACTAAGCACAGCCGCGGAGGCCCCATCTTGAAAACGATCTGCGATGAGTTCAGAGTCTAGGTGCACCTAAGGCTGATAGCTTTGTATGCCGCTTCAATCGCATTGAAGCGAGAGGCAGCACAAAGGTCAATTTGCTCGCTGCTGCTGCTGCTCTTCTTCGCGCCAGTGTTTTAACAGTGAGCGCCCGCGCTTATTGAGTGAAATGTGTTTGTTGCCCGTGCATTTGGGAGACCATGCTTGTTAGTTTAATTAGCAAGTGAATGTTTACAAGTTTATATGGGCGATAAAATTACTATCCTTATTTCATATACCTGTCTACCATAAAATCCTGTGCAAGCGCGCCCCCTCTCCACTTTCGAGTGAATTGAAATTGGCGCCAACTACAGCCACCTTTTTCGGCCACTTGTGGAAAAAAAATTGCTTATTTTTAGGCAAATTCCGTATTTCAGACTCCCGATTATTCAGATGTTTTGGCGGTCCCCATCGAGTACAAATTATCGGTCGGCGACTGTATTTGCTGGATTATAACATGACCTTGAATCCTTCGGCACCAAGCTTTTGTGGGTCCAAAGTAGAAAAGAAATGTAGAAATTACATTGCAGCTTCTAAAAGAAGTAGAAATCTAATGCAGTGGTGGAAGTGCTGCGCCAATTGTGCCGGACTGCACCGTGAAATAAATCCTGCCACATGCTCTGCCAAATTGTCGTTTATCGTGCATATCGCACCTGCGCTGACACACACCTGCTCCGAATTGGGAATACTTTGCGCACGTGAGAAGGCGCTACTCATCAAGCAACCATCCTTCGCGACTTAGCCTCGTATGCTTTCTATCACAGCTACAGCATAAATGGCACGCGGCCGCCATCTTATCACACTTGAACATTATACGGAACCTCACGCCGACGCCGGCGCTGGCCACGGAAATTCTCTGTGCATATTATCGATCCACTCACTGTCATAGCGCTGCCAGTTAAGACAGACACCGCAGCCTTAGGGTCAGTTTGGGTCACCATTGGGATCAGGTACGTTCATGCTGTTCAGTTAAGTTCAAATTAGCCTGCGAGGGCCAATTTCAGGATCGAAATAACATGTGTTGGCCCATGGAAATGTACATGTGCTTGCCGGGACCTTTGTTTGGGATCAAATTAACCGAAAAATCAAATTAGCCATAGTCAAATTAAAGATAGTTTACAATACATTACTATTGACATAAATACTCTGTTTCACCATTTCTGAGCAGTCCATAAAAGGTTATGGCATGTGTCAGCCAATTAGTAGTGACAGCTGGCTGTGCGTTTCAAGAAAAAATATGCTGGCTCTCATGTAATTAAGACTAGACGTAAGCATGAAACGGCTGCCATATGGTGTCATTTGCTGCCTGTGGTGCCGCTGCCTTCAAACGCGTTTCTTCTAGCAACAGTCCAATGCGCTCAGCAACTGCCGCCACTTTTTCTTCTTGTCGCGGACCGCTCACGACTCATGGACCGCTGGCGTTCAAAAGAGCACAAGCAATCCTGTCGCATCGCCAAAAGATGTATGGTGCCCTCTATCTGCCTTTTGAGCATTGCTATTGGAAATGACAAATAAAACTTCATAACTCGTAAAAGCTCTTTCTCCAGCCCACAGCAACGCTGACCTAGAATGGGGCTTCAGTAAAATTAAGCATCTGGATGGATGGAGCTTGCTGAGCATTGCTAGCAATAATGAAAGGTGCCTTGTTAAGAGTCTCCTTCAGCGCTACAATGGTGATGCAACTAAGGCGCTTCTCAGCCTTGACCTTTTGAGGAGTGTGAAGCAGTCTCATGGGAAGTGTGCACACAGGATTGAGCGCTGAAGAAAGCACAAACAAGCAGAAGGCAACCGAAGAGCCTGCCTTAGGGCAGACCACTCTTGAAGCAGAAAAGAGCTTTAGAGGACCAAGTGCCGGCCAGCAAGGCATTGCTCACTAGTGCCGAGGAAATATGAACTCAGGTGTGAAACAAAAAGACATGAACAAGGTAGAAAGTGGCTCTTAACGAAAGGAAATGCAAGCCTTTAGCGCACACTTAAAAAAGTTTGGGAACGCGAAAAGAAAATGTTGATAAAGGCAGTGCATTGATGTCATCTTAGTGACGTCTGCACTATTCATGTATAAGCTGCTAGCTATCTTATAGTTATATGCAAGAGCAGGTCTGGCCTTATATGTATCTGGTGTAGTCAGATGCTCCTCAGGTGGAAGAGCTGTTTGGTATATAAATATGTTTGGGCTAGTCATCTGCAAGAGCGCTTTGGAGTACAAATAAAAAATTTGATTGCAGTTTTTATGTCAAATTTATTCTTCTTTGCTTGGTCCTATAAAAAAATGTCGCAGTTTCACCCGAAAGGGGAAGCATCATTTGCGATAGCAACTTAGTAGAGAGCTATACGGAGTAAGTATAGTAGTTTTATCAGCTGCATAAACTTGGACATGCAGCAGCACCAGCAATGCGCAGAACTGTTGTCGACGTCGTCGACGTTCTGCCCGCGTTCGCACCGAACACACGTGGCGTTGGTGACTATTGCCAGGGCCTCTGGGGGCGGCTCGGAGGTTTTCGAAGAGATCAGAACGTGAAACTCATCGAGCAGCGTCGGAATTCTTTACCACCTTCTCGCCTGCAACGTTTTTACATAAATACGCATTTGGTGCCGCACCTAAACGTCGCCTCCCCTCCCTCCCTCCCGTCCCCCCACGGCCTTTCGCGCGACGGAAGAAGTCACGTTTGCTCTATATACATTGTGATTGCAAAGGAGGAAAGAGACGCTTAATTCTGCAGCCCTTCAGGCAGCACGGCGCAGAACGTGCGTTTGTTCTCCGCCGTGCGTTTGCTCCCTGTGAAAGCGCGCGTCCCTCGCGCCCTTTCACTCGCACAAACAGCGTCCGGCGCGAGGCGACGATTTCATTGCCGTTGATGTCATACGGAACCTCACGGTGACGGCGACGCCGACGGCAGTAATCCTCTTTGAGTGTCGATGTAATTGCTGTCGCAATAATATTTTAAGCATTTAGATCGACCTGCTTTGCAGGTTGGTACAAATTGACCACACCTTATGGGTTTCTCTAGAATTCATTGGTCACTTGTGCACAGCTTTGTCAACTGACACAAAGGCATAATTGCACTGAAGTTTAATGGTTTGTAACTGTGTCATATTGTTGGGGTTAATTCTAAATAGTTGCTCTAAAAGTTCACATCTTTTTGTTTTCTGTTAAAAAAGTAAGCTTTCTTCTCAGTTAAACTGCTCTAAATTTGGATTTTCTTGTCCAAAACTAAGATTTTCCTGCATTTAGAAGGGGGGGGGGGGATGCGCAGAACTGGCTTGCAAGTTTGGAATTGGAGGAGGTGACAAAATATTATGTAACAAGTCCCGTCACATGTTTTTGGTATTTTGCAAAATTGCATGCATTGCAGGACGAACTAATGAAGTGGTTAGCCTAGGTGTGGGCCACAGTCCTGTTTGCAATACATACTAGTTCTCGGAGTAGTTGACAAGTGCAGAATGTTAGACACACTTTGGACTATACGGAGAATCACATGCTGTTCTTCATAGACAGTGATAAAGTGTTGTCTGAAAGGGATGACGGTGGTCATTAGGCCTAAATAAATTTTCATTTTGTGAAGGTAAAGTTGACGGTTTTCATCTTTTTCCCAAAATCAGGGACATACTACTTTTTTCTTGCTAAAAATTGGGTGCGTATTATATTTCTACTTTGTTTAGAAGCTCTAATGTCATTCCTATGTGTTTTGTTCTTTGAACCTATGAAAAGTTATTTATTCATAAGGCATATTTTACCTGATGCTAAGCAAGGCATAAGTTTCTGCTAAAACAGGTTCTGGCATCTGTGTGCATAGAGTTGGAACCATCTGTCTCTGTAATGAGCTTTAATGTTTAATCTCTATGATTCTCCCCTCCACACTAGATATCGTGGTTTGCTGTCGGGTGCTACTATTACCTAATAGGCAAGGCAGGTTCCGCAAGGCGTTACCTTAGGTGAGTATGCTCTTTGCCTTTGTCCTTTTAATAATACAGGGTTCAGTAAAAGAGCTCCTGCAGTCCCACATGAATCCACAGTAGACTTACAGGTATAGCTTAAATGCCTTATTGTACCTTGAACTACTTAGGACTAGTAAGCTTCTAGTGACATTAAGGTGACAGCCATTGGTAGTGCCACGTGGAGTGCACTAATTCTCATGAGATCAATAACGCTAAGCAGCATTGGGCTTGGTTAGTCCTTGTTGGGAGGGTGGAAACAGACTGTCGAACTGAAAGTTTTTCATTCTTATTCAGCAGAAACGGTTCAGTACAGTTTCAACTGTGGAGCAAGAAAATGGTAATTCATACAAGTTGGACCAGTTTGTGTCCATTTGCTTAAACTAAAATAATTACAGGAAAACAGCATAAAGTAATCTTGTACAAAAACCCAACGGTGCTCCTGAGCTGCGCAGAAAGTCTAAAAAAATGTCAGCCGTTGTTGAGGTAGCAAATAAGTAGAACCTCGTTCATATGTTTCGGAAAAAAATGTAAAAAAACGTACTGACCAGGAAAACGTATCATCCAAAGTCACAAAAATATTCGGCAAACTCAACTGTAGTTGACATCAGCGTAACGTGAAGCGTTGCGCGAATCGTTGCAGCATGAGACGCCAATGTGCACCGATGGGGTGGGACCCAGGTGGCCCGAGACACGCGTTGTCGTTTCTGCGGCTACGGCAAGCTTACGTTCGCACTCCTCGAATTCTGCCTGGGTCGGCAGCTTCTTCGGGTGGAGCATTTTGGCGGGACGTTCCGACATGCCCATCGGCAAGAATTGTTGCAGCACGAGACGCTGACATGCGTCGAGCTCGTAGTACCTGAGCGACTCGTTGGGCCCAAGCATTGTCGTTTTAGCACGACGATGGGAAACTGAAAGAAAATCAAGCTGGTGGGCTACACCGGAATTACGATGCGGCCAGAGCGAGATGTGATGTTCACTTGGTGCTGCCTGCAGCTGGGAATGGTGGCACGTTTGGGTTATCACCTGTTAAAAGCGTGCAGCACGCTTCCTACGCCGCATGCACTGTGAAACAGGTAGGTGAAGATGCGAAGATGCTTATCGCAAACGGTTGGTGGCAATAGCTGTGAATGGCCGTAGGCGATGACCGGCGAGAAGAGTTTCTGGTGCCGGAATAAGGAACCAGCTGTATGGCGGCACTTTAACATGGCATGGGTGGGCAAGTACTGCAAGGAAGCTGCCGTTGCGGGCACATACCACTCTCGATCGCCCCTGCCTAGCGCCTTTTCTTGTTTACATGAGATCTAGCGGCCGAGAAAGCTATCATACGATCGCAGTTTAGCGATATGCTGAACGTTGAAGCCAAAAGATTGTGTTTTGTGGGAACATATTGATCGGTAAAAAAAGAAGCATAACTGTATTGCCTACTCTTTTGCATTTTTGGTTGCAAAGGTTGCTGCCGGAAAAATTGTACGAAACAGGAGCGTATCAACAAGGTTCTACTGTAGTTATAATGTTATAGTTATAACATTATTAAGTAGTTATAAATGCACACCAATACGTCAGAATCAATATGTAATTTCAGCTGCACCTACTTCAGTTTACATGCTAGACATACATATCAAAAATGACTGCCCCACTCTATGAAGTGCTTCATTTTATTGATTAAACATTCGAAACCCGCAATAACGAAGTCACCGGGGGAAGCGAGCTTTTGATGAAATTTCGCGCAAGAATGAAACGGAAGAGACAGGGAAATGGTTTGCAAAACAAGAATTTATTGCCAGAAGTCAGTAAGCTTACTTTGCCGAGCCTTGCCTTGCAGCAACTTGACAGCTCTGCCTTCACACTGCAAAAAGTGGTCCATTGCCACATTGTTGTCATGCTCGCCGAAAAAGAAATCAATCGTGTCGAAGACGTCTAACACATCCTGCGGGTTCGTCTTCTTTTGATGTTTTGGTGCTTAGTGGTCCTCGGTGCAACCAGCTTCTCGCATGTTACTTCTGATGGCCGGGTCGATTATCTCTCTGTGTACAACATCGTCTTCATCCGGGCGAATGAACTTGTCGGCGCTGGCGCTACCTGGAACTTCGTTTTCCCCGTCGCAAAGTTCACTCCATGTGTTGGTCAGTGATGGCAGCACTGTCATCGAGTGTGCGTTCGGGCGAATTTTCCTCCAGTGTCATGGGATCAGCGCATGATCAGCGGCTCACTGGCAATGTAGACAGGGTGCTTATGAGCTTGGCCAACCTTATGAATCCTTGCAACCTTATCTTGCAGCGTCAAAAATTTCTGCTTTTTTGCTGGAGGCGGCATCTTAGCAGGCTGGCAAAGCAGACTGTCCGATTGGCGCACACACAGCTGATGCACCCTAGCACCAACCACACACATTGATGAAGCTGCGCACATGCACACACGATTATGTGCGCGGTACACAAAGCACAAAGTGTCATCGAAGTCTTCAAGTGTGAATGTGGATTTGGCTACTCAGCGAGTATAGATTCCACGCTGGTGTTTTGCTCTGCGTTAGCCCATGCCGTATGGCACCAGTGGCGCACCGACGGGGGGGGATTCGGGGGTTGGAACCCCCCCCTGAGGCCGACTTAACCCCCCCTTTTGTTTAACCCCCTTTTTTTTTCTTAAGCATTTGAGTATTGCAACTAAGATGTAAGACGCGCAATCGTCTGCACACTCGCAAAAAGCGCATTTTTTTGACAATTTCCCGTGAAGAAATCGAAATTAGTGCTGTTTAGATGGTACTGGCAAACTGTCAACCCCCCCCTGGCAGAGATCCTGGGTGCGCTACTGTATGGCACACAGGATATAAATGTGCCCACTGCAAGATAGCCTCCACTTTATTTTATCTTCTTTTGCTTCCTTTTTTAAAATTTATATTACATTTACAGTTAGGTCACTGTTCCATACTCGCCCATTGCAAAGGATAACCACAATCATCATCATCACTGTTGCCTAGTGCAACTGCTCCACTGCTGTTTTTTTTTTTTTTCAACAAAAATGGCGGCAGCCACGCAAGCACACTGAGTTGGTAGTTTACACAATTTAAGGGCACAACCAATGCATTTGAGCAGTTTTTGGACACTGTTAGTGTTACATGAGTAGATAATATGTGGAGTGCCGTTTCAGAAAATTTTGTTAATGTGGAATTGCTGTCACAAAAAGTTTTGTTGTCGCAAGATATGCAATGCATTCACTCCTACAGCTGTCCGCCGGGTATCCGAAAATATTTCGTTGCGGCGAGAATTTCGGTGCCTCGGGATTTCGTTGTCACGGGTTGAGACTGCACATAGGTCTCCCGCCACTGGAGAACTATTTGTCGGTCACCAGTGCCAAACGTTCATGAGTGTGTTATGTACTTACACGCCTGCCTCCCTTGGCAGCACATTGAAAACCATATTAACGGTGCTGCCACTTCTGAAATGACAACTGCTGAAGAGAACACTGCGGGACAAAGAGAAAACAATGGAAAAAGCCTCGTGCTGAGCACGAAAATTGACACGTTGAAGAGCAGCAAGAGAACACATTTTCAGCCTAGCACTGCTCTTGATGCCAGCTGACGCACCGAAAGTGTCGCAGAGAGACCATTTGGCATGCAATGGGCAGTGCCTTCCTACTTGAGGCCCAAGCTGGCTGCCTGAGGACAAAACATACCAGAGCAAATGTTTGCAACAGGGGGAGGCATGTGTCTGCTGCAACAAAAGTCCCGAGACATCTCGGCACATCGTAGTGGAATACCAAGATAGTATTCACCCAGCAATGACCATAGGGAGTGTCCGCTTTCCAGAAGCACTGGGAATCAAAGCTGATGGAAGTGGTAAGTGGTCCGCAACCGAGATAAGCAAGAGAAAAAAAGCAGATAAGAGATTGGTAGAATATTACAGACATAGGTAACTACAGGATAGAGATAGTAGAGGTCGTTAATGAAGAGAGAATCAAAGAGAGATAGGCAAGATGCTAAACTGCAACAGATGTAGTAGAACATGATTAGCTCAAGCGGACTAGGTGACCATTTCTCACTGACCCACTTAGAAGGGGATGCTAACAAAAATTGCCATAACATGTTTGCGTGGTTCATAAACTGTTGTGGTAGGCTGTACATCGCTGGCCTTGAAAAATCAGATGGTAATGCAGTCTTAATGCAGCAGCCAGTTAAATAGGCACCTAAAAAGTAATAATAAACCACTTTACACTGGCAAAGTGGCCTTTCAAAACTGCATTTCATTCAGTCGGTGGGAAAAAGTTGATTACTAGGGAAGGAAATGAAGGCCAAAGTACTTTTGTTTCTTGAATTATGCACCCATCCCTCTCCCATGGTACATCAGTTGTAGCGCCATGGGTTTCAAAGTTGGTATTTTCTTTTTTCCGCATTTAGGTTGTTTTGATATGTTAAGTGTTTCCTAAACATTGGGGGGGGGGGGGGGCTGGGTACTTTTTGTTTTTTTTAGAATGCAATGCGGTCAGTGTGAAGGATGTTGGATAATTTCCGAGCCAGTGTTGACAGGCAACCACTGTCGGAGGATGCTATTTTCGGCGCATGGACTGACACTGCAACTTCAATGCAGGCAACTAAAGCGCTGCTGAAGCTTCTGCAGGACACGAAACTATACGAGCGGCTTTACTGTGGCCACCGTCTAATGTTCATAAGCAGTAATTATTTCTCTTATTATTATCATCATCATCCATCCCTGTACTTTCACTCCCCTTCCCTCTTCCCCAGTGCAGAGCAGCAGACTAGAGCGCACTAGCTCAGGTTGACCTCTCTGTCTTTCCTATCAATAAACAAGTCTTTCCTGTCTGTCCTCTTTCTCTTGTACCAATAAACAATGAAATGGTCCGGTGTGCACACTGTCAAAATCCACAACCTCACTGCAAGCTGGTGTGAAACATTTGGGGCAGCGTTACCACTTTTGCATCTTTTATTTATAGCTTACCAAGCCTCCTTGACCTTTTGCTAAAGTTAATGTTCAAAAACATGGCGGCCGTGACATTTTTCCGGTGCCACTGACACACAAGAACATGGCCTTCGAAGGTTAGTCTCCTTTACTATGAGGGGGCCGTGTCTAAGGGGAGGGGGGGGGGGGGTTGCGTGGTGGGCACTTCCTGCTGCAGCAGTGTAATTTATTAATACAGCTTAACCTAATATTTCTCTTTATTGTCCGTTTACGGTGACAATGCAATGGGGGAGAGGGTCTTTTACTTTTCTTTGCATAAGCATAGCAGCTACTCTCTGCCTAAGGATGTTTTCTTTCCCACCTTTTATGCGTTTACACGTGTTTTGCCATGCATTCTTGTTCACTTTTCAACAGCAAGGCCACTGTGCTGGACCAAGTGTTCGGGCCTGCCTGGCTTATGTACGGCCACTCCTTTGCCATGGAAAGCGAGCATGACCAGGCCATGGCAGCTTACTTCAAGGCACTTCAGCTGATAAAAGGGTAAGAGCTGCCGTCATTTTTCTTAGCATCTTTGTGCTCTACAGACAGCTTTTGCGCGCCGAGCTTCGAAGTCTCCATCGTGGCCCTCTCTCTGTCCTTACCTTTGACTTTCTATGAGAATTCCTATGACGATCGTGTCTTGCTCTGCATCTGAAATTTTGAGATTAGGACTCTTTACTTCAACTGTTACTTTTGGATCGCACTGTACATATCAGAGCACTTGCATGCAAACCTTGTTGCTAAGCAACCCACTTTAAACAATTTAAAATACTTTCCATAGCTTAAACTTTTTGTCAGGCAAGTGTCTGGAGGTTCATTTCTTACCTCTGTGTGTGTGAACTGTTAGAACTCGTGGCTGCCTAAGTGGTCATGGCATTCTGCACCCAAGGACAGTCTGGTTTGAATCCTGGTGGCAACGGTTGCGTTCCAGTGTGACCGAAAGGCAAAATTGCTTGTGTGCTTAGATTTAGCTGCACATTAAAAAACCTTTACAGTGTACACGGCTTATAACGTAAGTTGCCGGAGTCGTGAATATCTGCACTATAAGCAGTACTGCACTATAACCAAAACGATTTTCAAGCCCTGCACGTATGCAAAACATGTAGACCAAGCAGCCGTGCATATCCGAGAATCAAAGCGTGCGACTGGGAGTTTTGCATCCGTTTAAATTTACGAACATTGAAAGGTTAATGTCCAAGTACCCACGATCTTCGCATGAAGCAGGCAAAATTAAAAAAAAGATGTTTCAGTTTCGCCCGAAAGGCGAAGCATCAATTGCGATAGCAAATTAGTAGAGAGCTATAAGGAGTAGGGACAGTAGTTTTATAGGCTGCATAAACTTGACACATTCGCTTACTAACTGAATTAACAAGCGTGGTGTCAACGCGCACAAGCAAACATGAATCGACTCGATGACCGCAGACAACCACTGTCAAAACGCGGCCGCCGTAGTGAGCTGAAGGTTTGTGCGGTCTATTGCTTTAACGGAAACTGAGTGGCGTAAGCACAGCGCATACAAAGGTCAGAGCCGTGTGGAGATTGCTTGCAAGATACGGTGCGCGTGACCACCAACAGCTGGCACAGGCGCGAACGCATTTGTTGGCAGAGTAGAAGCCGCTCCCCTCCCTCCCTCCCTCCCGCGCTGCCTTCCCACTTTGCTCCGTTCGCGTGGGAGGTTGCGTCGCCAGTTCTCCTTGAGCCCGGTTGCAAGATACGCATTTGGTGCCGCAGCACAGCGTCGTCCCCCTTCCCTCCCTCCCATACCCCCACGGCCTTTCGCGCAATGGAAGTCACGTCTGCTCTCCGTTGTGCGTTCGCTCTCCGTGAAGGCGCGCTCGCACACACGGCGCGCGGCGACGATTTTATCGCCCTTGGATTCTCCACGTCTCATGCTCCTCCTCCGCATCGCCCTCGTTGATCTCCTCTCCCATCGGTGGGCGCACCTCGTTGAGAAGCGTGCTCGCTACCGCCCTTGTCGGCGAGATTTTCCCGTGGAAGCCACATTATAACCATTATTTCGTCTCACGAAGCTGCACTGTAAGCGGTATGCGTATACATGGAGTGCTATGGCACAATTAACGGGAGTCTGAAAAGACCGTACTATATCCGGTCCTGCACTATAAGCGGTTACGTTATAAGTGGTCTATACTGTATAAGATAATCTCAAAATCTTTACAGTGGATGTCTGTTAATTCAACTTGGGTAATTCAATTTAAGTCAATCCTGTTTGAAGGTCCCAGTCAGTGCCCATACATCTTTATCAGCTAAGACTTTTGTTATTGCGATCGTGAAATTCACCTTGGCTGGATAATTAGAACATAACTGGTGGGCGCGCATGCATCTGACCCCAGTGATTGCCCCGATAGTTTCGGTCGGCAGCGCTATGGTGCAATGAACACATCAAAGGCCGCTGAGGATGTCAAATTTTCAGCTGGCCTGTGGCAGTTTTAAGTGAAAACTATGGGTGTGCGATTATCAAATTTTCAATTTCGAAGCGATTTGGAAAAATGAAAACCAAGTGCGAAATGAATGCAATATTATAAAAATATGTTTCAAATACAAATACCATTGGTTTTGCAAAAATGCAGTTTTTTTTCACCAACCAAAGGTACAAGAAAAATAGGCCAGTTTATTGGACAGCAAATACATGATGTACCGGAAAGTTATGCTTTGAGGTCAACAAAATTCTCTAGTGCAACAGTTCTGCTTGACAGTGTCATAACTGCAGTTATTTAATGTTGTCATGAAGGAAGGATAGCTGCTTGACGTGTTCGGGGGGCAGCGGCACCCTCCTGCCTGTCATTATTCCTTCAGATACTGAAAAGAGCACCTAACTGGACACATTAGTCTCTGTTATCGGCCGGTATCTCTTCGCAAGTCGAGCCAACAGTGGGCACCATGCTTATAGTACCACCAATCACACGGTTCTTCTTTTTGGCCCAAAATTTCATCATGCACATGTCTTTCAACTTGGCCTTGTGGCAGTGAAAATTGCTGCCACAAGCAAATTAAAATTGCTGCTGGTTAATGAGCTTATCAAAATCTATTTACAGTGCTTACATGGAAGGAACTTCTTCAGGAGTTCTCGTTGTTGAGCACGTCTGGGTTCCTTGGTGTTGAAATTTTCCTTGCTTCTTCTAAAGCCAGGTCTTTAGCCCAATTTGTCTTTGAATCATCCTGATGATACTCAACTACCTTAGAGTGGAGGTCTAAATACATTGCCAAGCTTGCTACATGGTGAGATTTGTAGTTTGGAAATTGTGTTTCTAGGCGCGTAGCCAGATTAGTAGCACACAGAGAGATTCCCAACTGGTGGTTGGGGTGGTGCAAATGCATGAAGAGGCTGTACAGTGTGTGTACTTGATCTGATAGTGTCGGGTAGCCACACAAGCACCAGCAGTGGCCCCGTGACAGTGCCTCCTTTTTATTTTGATATGCTTCACTGCAATATGTTCTGTATGCTTCGCCGCATAACATGGCTGTACTGCAGCGAAGCTGACTTCAAATTGCAGCAACTAATGTCTTAGTAGGTGAAGCAGTGCCATATTTTGTACGTATTACCCGCACTGAGAATTTTAAAAATTTAACGGTAAAGGTGGGGTGCGGGTTGTATGCGAGTTTCGCCTTGAGATATGACCTCACGTCAGCGCAAATTTCACCTCAGAATGTCGTTTCACGGCAGAACGGACACTGTAAAGTCAGATTAAAAGCAAAAGTTGTGCAGCCATAAAGTCGCGCCTCAAGGCGAGATTCTCGTATAACTCGCAAAAATTATTCCAATTATTTCGGGGGCTTCCAATTATTCGGTATTTCAGGCAAAAGACCTCTCCCTGTTTGCAAACAGCGTGATGTCACTGGGGGGGCCCCTCCCCTTTGCCACGCCTCTGAAGCGGGCATTGGTTGGCAAAAAACATTCATGCGACCTGTCCTCTCTGAATAAGAGCGCTGCTTGTATATCAACTGCCGCGATTGGAAGTCCGGCATATTGCTATTTTTTGAAGTGACAGCATTTACAAACTGTGCTTAAGAAGTATAATCATCCCCGTTTTACCGGTACAACAACGTAGCGTTGTTGCCGAGTGCATGGTTCCGGTAAGTCAGCGTGTGGTGATTTCGTAAAAGTGCGTCTCTTCCGTAGGTCAAACATCCACAACAATGTATTACTCCTCGAAAACGAACATTTTATCACAGATGATGACAAATTTGTATTGCATTGTCGTGATTGCACTGTTTTCCGCCCCATTTACACTGTAGCTTTAAACAATATACAAGATGAACTTCGTCTACAACTACACCGCGGCTCAGCGTAACTTATTACCCTGCTTTGGGTAATAAGTTAGGGTTGTCCACCTAGGGTAAGATACCCTAGCTGGACAAAATTAATCTTGATCCTTTCATTACACTGACCCCCATAAGCCGCTATGCAGCTTAGGGATGTTAAATGCCATAGTTTAATTTTAATTATTAGTCTCGGTCATGTGAATGTACAAAGCAAAATTTTACATAAGTACATAATCCGTTGCGCGGTAACTTCGCTTTGTCTGCTGTCTCCTTTGCTGCTCTAAACTTTATCAAGACCCAACTTTTGCATGTTTATGTGCATCATCACGGCATTAAGTTCGTGCCATGAAGATGAATACACCAATAACGAAAAAGAAAAAAAAGAAAATTCAATTTCACTTAAGACCCGTGAGATCTGCGTTAAATCACGATAATTTCAGTGGTTTGACTTTTGGGCATTCCCCGTGGTTAAATGTAGACACGCAGCTTCGGCAGTGGTCAAAACATCGTAGGAGCTCATTTGTAGTCATAGTACCTTTCAGTCGATAAATTATGCTCAAACGAAGGTATTATTTTTTCATATGTTTTTTTCTGCACACAGCGCAGATGGCCCCAAAATACATGCGCTCACTAATAATTGCATTCTCATCTGTTCAATAATTACGGGTCCTGAAGTTCTATCGGCGCCTGATCGCTACGACTGGTTTTATTACATGCAACACACGTCCACAGTCTCGTAAGCGAGATGTATTGCTAATTGCGTAGTACACCACGCACACACACACACTCACTCACACACTCACTCACTCACTCTCTCTGTGGTAATGTGGTCTGTTTCCCTACGCAAAGGTAAGCCGATATCGTCGCTGTTCTCGCTGCACACTTTACCATAACAGATGTGGCACACTTCCATGGAAAAGCCAATATTCTTCATTGCACAATCCATCGCAGACCACCACCATGTGGTTCATGTTGGCAAGTAGAAAAGGCCAGTGTCGCCGCATTTTCATCATGCAGTTTACCACACGCCGATGTTCTCATACACACATTACTGATAATCTGGCTGGCAAGAGAATTGTGGAGGTTCATGTAAAAATAAAGAATAAATAAAGTAAATAAAAACACGCGTCCACGTGGCACCCACCTACACCAACTACTGCGCGACAGCACCACGCAGAAAGCCGGCGGCGGCTGTGTTTTGCCAACCAGGGTCACCGGTGAAGTGTGACGTACCCCAGGAGAGGTCTATTCCCGCCGAGTCTGAATAATTCGTCGGCGACTCTATATCGCCTTATAATTAGTGTGGATGCCTAAGTTGTTTTTCTCATGACTGCCTTATAATCGAATACGGTGAGTAAGTGCGGCTCCCCCTTAACATTGGTACTATAGGTAGCTCTTACTGTTTTTATAATGTATAGCCCTTTCCTAAATGGCCTTTACTGTAGGCTTGTAGTCGCTTCTTTTTGCAACACATTATCAATAGAAATTGTGAGATTGTTACGTCATTAATAGTGCATGATGTGTAATATTCTTGTGCACTTCTCCACCACCAGGTGCCACCTCCCGTTCCTGTACATTGGGCTTGAGTATGGCCTGACCAACAACACGAAACTGGCAGAGCGCTTTTTTAGCCAGGCACTGGCAATCGCGCCCAACGATCCATTTGTACTCCATGAAATGGGTGTGGTGGCCTTCCAGAATCAAGAGTATGTTGTCTTGCATTCCTTCTATATTCAGAATACTGCTCGAATGCTGCTACCCACCATGGTTATGGTGTTGGGCTGCTAAGCACGAGGTCGCGGGATCAAATCCCGGCCACGGTGGCCGCATTTTGATGGGGGCGAAATGTGTTACGGCGTACCCCCCGCTACGGCATGCCTCATAATCAGATCGTGGTTTTGGCACGCAAAACCCCGTAATTAAATTTTTTTGTGAATGCTGCGGCGCAACTCCCAGAACAATGGCATGTGAAATTCATATTTACTCGGTTATAATGTGCTCCCAATTTTCACAACCAAAAATGAAAACTGCAGTGTCTTCAGCTTATACTAGTTTGATTTTCACACTTCAGGAAATTATAAATGCAGTTGTTCACTCACCAGTTTTTTATAGTAAGAGATAGTAATGGTGATTTTTTTTCTGACCTTGCAAAAGAGAATTTGTCATGTCCAAGCTAAAGTGGAACGAGCAGCACTTACTGTTGCTATCAAAGGCCTTTCTATCGCTATCAGCAGCCCTGAGAACCATCTCTTTTTTTCCTTCTATGGCATTTGAGATACTGCATTTATTAAACACTTTGCTGATCTTGTGGTGGGCACAAAGCTACTTTAGCTACTTCTCCGTCGTGTACGCTACCCCCGCGTGCTTGCTGGGCCAGCATGCTGCCACCATATTTTCCCTTCTTTTTTTTTTTCCTTACGTTCCTTGTTTGTTAGCTCGTTCGGTGTCTCCTCTGCATCACCTTCCTCACTCTCCCCTTGGCTGGTGCACCCTGTCGAAAAGCGCACTCTCTGCCTCACTTGTCTTCGGGATTTTCCAGCAACCACTTTGTAACCAGTATTTCACCTCACGTGGCTCCACTGTAAGCAGTATGCGTGTACATTGAGTTCTATGGGAAGATAAGCAGGAGTCACAAATGACCTCAATATATCCGGTCCTGCACTGTAAGTGGTTACATTATAACTTGTAAGTGGTCTGAGCTAATCAATCTGGAAACATCACATTATGGACATGCTCCAAGTTGCTCTGAGACATTGCACCCAATCGGTTAAATCGATCAGTAGATTATTAACTGGAAACATCAATGTATGGACATGCTCTTTGTTCATCTGAGACCCAATCATTTACTGGAAACAACACACTCTGTGTCGCTTTGAGACACTAAACGCAATAAATCGATCAGTCAATTGCTGGAAACATTGCCTAGTAGGAGTCTTCACCTATGCTTACAAGCAGCCTGTTGGTGCTCACTTTGTGCAGGTACCCGAGTGCCAAGCGACACTTCGAGAATGCACTGAGTTTGCTTCAAGCGAATGACCATGGTGTCCTTCCTGAGAAATGGGAGCCCCTTCTGAACAACCTTGGGCACACCTGCCGAAAGTTGAGGTACTGCTGCCATCTTTTTCACATCCATATCCCCTTCAGGCGCCAAATAATTTGGTCCATTCTAAATATAGTTTCATTACTTTCGTCACAATCATCAAAAGCGTACAGCTGCAACGCCTATAAATTTTCCAGTGAGTTTTGTCAAGTTTACAGAACAAGGACTTCACGTGAGAACTCTGCAGGAACGTCAGATATGAGAACATCAAGTATTTCATGCGCAGCTTACATGAAAGCATCTATCCAACCACTAGAAAAATATGCCTGATAGTGCGAAATTCAGTGGCAATTTAGCAGTAAATTCGAGACAGATGCGTTAGGGGCATTATGTCGCACCTCTTTGATGTCCCGGATCTATGATTTAAACCGCATTCACAACATTGCAAAGTAATCAAAGCTCACTCGACACACGTCTTGCTTCTTCGAGCAGCGATGTGCAACTGACGGTCTGCATGCAGACCACCGTTAGTTATACAATATATATTTGTGTGTGTATATATATACTGTAATTATTCAAATCTAGGCCGATAGTTTTTTAAAAATAATCATATACGAAACTCTAGGGTCGGCTTAGATTCGAGGATTTTGAAAAACGAGACAGTTTTTAACGAACTGATAAATATGGTGCATAGTTAGCGCCATCTAGAAAAGTCAGTATCGCAGCCACTACTAGCCGTGCTAGTAGCCAACTGAAGTACACGAGCGATGTCGCCATTTTGACCTGTGTCGTATCGGTAGTATCGGCGCGCGCCGTGGCGTTATTGTAATGGCACCAAACAGGTGATGCCACTATGGTGCCGCTTTCCAACAGTTGTGCTAGCTGTAGAGGCATCGTCTGACGTTCAAGCCGGGCGGGACTTGGGCATCGATGATAAAAACGTCGGTTGTTGGAAGAGGCAACGGGAGAAGCTTTTTGCATGCATCGCAAGGAGGATGACATTTACCCAGGAACTTTGATCGTGCGCTCCTTCAAAAAGTGCAGCATCTCTAATGCGCTTGATGGTACTGAATATAGTGCACTGTTTGAAAATGGCAGTGATAAGGATGATAGCGATAACGCTAGCAGCGATGATGACGTAGAATAAGCTCGGCATGTTCATATTCAATAAATGCTGTTTTCATTTTGTGAACCCGGTCCTTGCTTTTTTGTTCAGCCTACATTCGAGGTGAGTTTTTTTTTTTTTTCGGGCTTCGGACTTTGGGGGGGTCGGCTTAGAATCGGAGTCGACCTAGATTCAAGTAAATACGGTGTATACCATATATGCTCAGTTAAACCTCGATATAACAAAGTATTGAACTTTTTATAACTTCTTGTCCATAGAACACCACGCATTTGGAACCTCAATATAATGAAGTGTTTTTAGACATGATTTCAATGTAATGAAATTTTACTGCCATTGCAAAGGAACACTGAGACAATAAATGGAAACTTCCGCGCACGTAGATGGTCAATGGTTGAATTACAAGCTGCTCTCAAATCGCGTGTCACATGACCAAGAGTGGCTGTTCTAGTGGAGCAATGTCTTGTTCCGTATAAAGTCCAAGTGCAATAAGATCCCATCGTGCCCCACATGCTGTATGCTTTGGGTACGAGTGTAAGTGTGGGAGGGTGAGCTGAGAAGGATGATGGTTTGATGAATGCTGTCTTCCTGCGCGAGCAGGAGGAACGAGGAAGAGCAGAGGGAGCTTGCGGTAACGCAATCAAGCGCGCGCGAGGGGGGGGGGGGGGCAGGTTGGTGTGCCCCTCTTTTTCTAGTGCTGCTTTGACTGCGCAAGGCTGTCAGTGCAACTTAGCACGTACACATCCTGCACGCCCTGTTTTAGATACGCCGTACTTTTGTACATATAACCCTCACCAAAATTTCAAAAATATTTAACAGTAATGTCGAGGTGCAGGTTATATGCGAATTTTGCCTTGAAGTCTGACTTCAGGCAGCGTGCTCTGCGCTGCCGCGAAGCCACACCTCAAGGCAAGGTTCTCTGTCATTCAAAGTTTCGTATCCCCTAGGGAATCCCACCAACTCCCCACTCCTGTATGTTCAAGCTCCCTTCTCCCCTCCTTCATGTTCGCCCATTCTCCTACCGTTTACGGGTTGCCGTTTGCATTTAATAGTTAGCAAATTGCGCACGCGGCACCGGCAAACTCATAATACATCACCCATTCCCGCGGCACTCACTCGGTCCGCGTGAAGTGCTTCGCAATGCGGTGGTGTGCCAAATCACTGAGGGATTTCCTGTTTGGTCACGTTTGCTCCATCATGGTTGCCCATGTGAGGGCTGCCACGTCCGTGCAACCTCCCTATCTTGCAGCGAAATGGCTGGCTGGCTGGCTAACACATTCATTTTGTCTGTGTCTGCCGTGCTGTAGCTACCGTGAAGCTCCATTTTATTGAAAGTAACGGTGCTAACCTTGCTGAACACAAAGTTAGGAGCGCATATTTGTTTAGCTTGATTGTTCCAAACACATCTGCATAGTTTGAACCTGGTCAAGTGCTTTCACTACAGTTAAACTTCCACCTGAGTGCTCGCTGACACTTGAGCTCATTCTTTTGGCAAACTTTGGCTCACAAAGACTGAAACAAAGTCGCAGAATTGCGCCCGGAACCAGCGTCCACTTCCCACAAGGAATCAGTTCTTTGTTATCAACAATAACATGCTAGTCTACTTCGAAATATAGTTCTACTCTAAATGACATTCACACAATTTCAACTTATCTGTGAGACGTTTTGAGCATGTGTTCCCATTCTTAAAGCTTTCCAATGTGGTGGTGACATACCACCATCGTCACTGTGCACCTGGCCACAGGTACAACTGAGTACTAAACAGGACTGCATGAGAAGCTTTTTGCTGTTATGACACAAAGAAATGCTTCCACGCGAAGCTTTTCACTGCAAAAAATCTCCATGCATCACATGACACCAACAACACGACAACGATAGTAGTGGACGAAACAGCACCACCGTAATAAATCCTGAAGTGAAAGCAGAAGCAAAGCCAGAAGTGCATTAGGGAGGAAAGACGTGATCTCAGTGCCACTAGTTCATGCGACCGTCACTTTGACTACCTCTCGAGCGGAGCTGTAAAACTGAAGTATGTCTAAGAACATTGGCTCTTGCAGACGTGCGTCGGCATTGTAGACACAGTTCACTCTTGCTATAGGAGGGGTAGAAGGGAGACGGGAGAGAGGCACGCAAGGCTGGCAATGCGGAGAAGGTGCACAATCTTTTTTTCTTTTTCACGATTTAGGGTACCTTTTCCTTTAAGCGCAGACGCTGTAGGGATAAGGGCAGTTCCAACGGCGCCTTGGCACGCCACGCACCACGGCTGCCGCACACCTGCCCATCAACCGTGGTCCGGTACAAGCTCAAGGAAACAGTGGAGAACAGCCATGTGTACACTCTGAAAGCATTTATTACGCTTGCAACTAACACTTCAAGATGGCCAGTTAACTATAGTCTACATCACTGAAACACTGAGGTTTCCCTCGAAAATAGTACAATAGAATCTTGTTAATTTGAACTTCAAAGAGACCGAAAATTTATTAGAATAAAATGGAGCTCAGTGCAAGGAGAGCCCCTTTTAAATATGGCACCCGATCAATAGTGCGGAACAATGCACAAAACCAAAACTGCCACTGGGCTCGCATTGAAAAAGTCCCATCTTTTCTCGATGAGCACACGAAGACATGTTTCGGAAGAAGCCTAGGTTTCATATAAAGTAGAAGTTCGATAAGATTGCGCTTCGCTGTGGGTGCGAGGGAAAACATGTGAGGGTGAGCTAAGAAGGACTGGCTTGATGCGTGCCAATGCCAGCAGTCCTGTGATTTGATCCACACCTTCATTGAAGGTGTGTTTAAAGCTAGCATTTATCCTTTTTTTTTAACTGTGTCTGAAATTAGGGTTGTTTTAATTAAACACAGGAAGTACAACAGAGCCCTGGAGTATCACCAGCAGGCCCTGGTCCTGTATCCAAAAAATGCCTCAACGCTTTCCGCCATTGGGTTTGTCCACAGCCTAATGCGGAACTGGTCTCATGCAGTCGACTACTTTCACAAGGTATGGTATTGTGTTGGCACACGCTGAGAACGGCAGGAACTGGTCTCTTTGATGTCACACGTTACTACAACTGGAGCATACGGAACATAAGGACCACAAAATTGGAGGTTAACGAAGTTTTGGAAGAACTTAAGAAACGCGCAGCAAACAATGGAACAAGAAATGGCAGGTGTAATGTTAAGAGGTGGGAATACAGCAGAGTGGATTGGAGAGTAAACAGGGATTAGCCGATATTCTAGTTGGCATTAAGAGGAAGAACTAAAGCTGTGGAATGCCACAACAAAGCATGTAATAATACCGCGTAATAATAAAGCCATGGAAGCAGATAACTGGTGGACCATTAGAGTTACAAAATGAGTGCCAAGAGCAAGGAAGCGCAGTCGAGGACGCCAGAGAATTAGGTGTGGTGATGAAATTGGGAAATTTGCAAGCATAACTTGGAGTCAGCTTGCACAAGACAGGAGTAATTGGAGATTGTTAGGAGAGGCCTTCGTCCTGCAGTAAACAAAATTGGCTGATGTGATGATTTTTATTGTAATTATTGAAATATTTATTGTACACAGTTTACAGGCTTTTGTAGGGCATTTAATAATGAGGTTTCTATCTCAGATTAAAAGATTATAAAATACAGAATGGAATACACTTTATAAATGCAAACACATTCCATAATCAAATTTCATCCGATAGAATGGAAAATAGCAGCATCATTAGGCAGTGAGCAACAAATTCAAGCAGGAGAAAAGCAATAAAGTAAGAATTTCTTTTTTTTTTACATTTCTTTGTTTTCAGGCCTTAGGTCTGCAGAGGGATGATGCATTCTCAACCACGATGCTCTCTCAAGCGATAGAGCAGCAGATGAACGAGCTACAGCCTTGCAAAGGTATGCAAATGAAGCTTCCTGATGTTTTCTTCCAGTTTATATAGAAGTGGTCTACCCAGCCCTCACCATTTTCATTGAGGGCGTAAGGAAAGCAAGTGTGCCAGGGGACGCGCAGCCTGCATGCCACCATACTTGGCGGCTCTCCAGTGAGCGAGCTCAGTACACAGCCAATACCCAGTTGTTAAAGTGGCTTGAAACGCCTTTTCTTGAAACCTGAGCAACACGCTGGTCAAGTGGGATGCCTCTCAAGGAATAGTACGTTCCCCAAGAAATTCTCGACAGAAATCTAATATGACCGTAAATATTAAGCTTAGAACCACTGAAAGTTGAGTGTGCAGACACATGCGAGAAGGAGGTTTGTGTGGTCCGTTTCCCTCTTGTATCTGTGTTTGCACGCCAAACTTTTTTCTAACATGTTAAGAGCGCCATGTTTACTTTGCCCAGTCCCCCTTTAACTCATGAGTTCCTCTGAGCGGAGCTGACAGTAGTGCCCTGCGAATGCGCTCCTTTCATACTTTTTCGTCTTTCTTTAGTGCACTTTTGGTAACCCTTCAAGGTCGGCATCTGACAGAGTGGCCAGAGAGGGACAAAGGAGCATTGACAGAAGATTAGAGGGGTGGGGGAGGGGCACGGAACGGGAGCGATTTATGGTCGTGAACAGACAGCCACCTGGCATCTATGGGCTGTTGTGTTGGCCATGATGTCATTGACGGTGGCAAAAGGAAAGGAACCTCGAAAGTCACAGGAGAGAGCACGCACTCTACTGCGTAATGCAAAATTGGGGGCTTTCTGATGCATGGCAGCAGAGTAATATTTGCAGTGGTGGTCCAACTGTGCCATTCGCGCCATTTTGCTACAATTCTACTTGTCTGCGCCTTGCTGCGCCCACCAAAGTGCAACTTGCGCCAAAGCGCCACCTTTGCCTTCGACCCTACGCGGACATCGCAGTAGCGGGGCCGATCCCTCCGCAAAGCATTCCAAGCATCGGCGACGCGAACTTCACGACCAAGCTTCGCGCACGGAATCCTTGATTGGACATGCAGTTAAGCCTTTAAGCACTCGATGTTTCGGAATTCGTGACTAAGCACATCGATCGTCGACTCCTTGAGCCCGCGGCTAGCTATAGCATTTTGCGCATCGGCACTTAGGACTGCGCTACTAAACACATCGAACGTCGACTCCTCGAGCCCGCAACTAGGCATTTCGCACATTGGCACTTGGGACTGCGGGACTAAGCACATCGAGCTTCGACTCTTCGGGCCTGCGGCTAGGCATTTCGCGCATCGGGACTTAAGACTGTGTGACTAAGCGCGTAGAGCGTCGACTCCTCGGGCCCGCGGCTGGGCATTTCACGCATCGGCACTTGGGAATGCGCGACTAAGCACATCGAGCGTCCACTCCATTGGCATTGTTGTTGCACAAAATTTTTTTTCTGCATTTATAGTCGCTTTTGTATCATGTCTGATTGCATAAAACTATTCTTAGTAGTCTACAAGTGCTATTTACATAGGCAAATAAAGTCTGTTTGCAACGTTTTCTGCCCTGGGCACGCGAGCTAAATGGCTTTTTTCCTTCTTCAAAAATTGCTCCAATTCTTAAACTGGCTGGACCACCACTGATATTTGACACGCGTTTGTGGTAGCATTGTCTACAGAACATGAATGTGTTTTTACTGTGTTCAAGTGCTGCAGTGCCCTTAACGTAACGTGAACTAGTTTTTTTGAAGTCTCTTTGTGATCGTCTTGACGTGTACCATAAGTGAAAATGTTTGCACGTGTACTTGCACTTCGCCAGTGTAATGGGTGGCCCATTATATTGGCACTAGCAATCTCTCTGGTGGTACATTCAGCCGGTCGTTTTCGAGCACTCCAGAGCAATCTGGCAGCATGCGTTACTAATCAAGTGTTCGCAATACATTCAGCTTATTCTTTCAAAGCACCGCGCTCCAAGATTAGAGCGCTCGTAAGTTCTGTCACCTTTAACCTTCCAAGTGTGACCAAGATCTGGCTGAGTTCCAGTCACGTGGCTCTTGCAGTTTCCGTTGTTGCTGTGGTGTCTGCCTTGACAGTAGGTGGCGGGTGCTTTAGCGCGCCTTGTTTGTTTAAAACGGAAGAAAAGCTGACATGTTTCCTTTTCCGGCCTCCGATTGCTCTGGCGAGTGGCTCCATGTTTAGCTTGACCACTTTCTCTGGCTCCGAGCTACAGCGGGTCTGCATGGTTGCAGTCAGTCGGAAGGCTGTAGGAACCAGCCAAATGTACCACGAGTTTGACATTATATGACAATCATTTCTGGGCCGTGGGAGAAGGTGTGTGTAGCATCTAAAAGTCTAAGAGGAACTTGTTGAAGGTGTGCTTTTGCCTATCCATCCTTTTGTCATGGGGATGTTTACAGATTCTCCTTAATGCATAATTTTGGTGCCACAGGTGTGCCTGAAGTACTACCCGAGTACTGTTCAAGCGACAGCCTGCGAAGCTCTGCACTGGACATGGATGTGACAAATACTTCTTGTCAGTCTCAGGATTACGACATTGACAGCACAAACTAGGAGGAATGGTTGTTGACATCTGTACATAAATCTAATACATTTGACTGTGCTTCATTCAGTCAAGTTATACTTTTTATTTTTGCTGACCCCCAAAAAAGCGTCATAGACCTTGATTGGTGGACTTCTGTCCCAAAACACTAGTCATGATGCGTCAAAGTGCATTAAGCATCCTGAGTGCATAACACATTGAAATGTGGAGTGTAATTAGCCTGTATACAATGAAAACCTAGCTTACTTTGTACAATTCTGCATTGACAAAACTGTTTCGATTCCTGAACGGTGGAAGCTGCTTCATTCCAGTGCGGACAAAACGCAAAAGCACTCGTGTGCCATGCTGTTGGGGCACATAAGAAACCCGGGGCAGCCAGAGTGAATGGAGAGCCCTTCACTACGTGATCGCTCATAACCTGCTTTGCAGGTTTGAGATAAAAGCCACACAATTTTTAATGAGAAGCATTCCTGTCCAGGTCAAACCAGTTTTTGTGGTGTTTCTGGCCCTATTTGTGGGCTAATTTTGAAGATAGTGTTGTCTTAAATGAGCAGCCAGTACAAAGAAAGAAACCACAATTTAGATAGTCATGGTACCTGACTTCTTCACAAATTAAGTTAAGAGCTGTGTGCCTCAAAACAATGGGTACAATTGCATAATTAGCCATGAAATCATTGCCTGCCTCTTGAGAAGCGGCTTTGGTTCAAAGGTCAGGCACCCCTTGCACTTTGAGGTCGCACTTCCAAAGTGTGAGGGTCCGCTCGAGTGCGGTCCTGCTCTCTCGGGTTGCTTGCAGAACACTAGCAATGCACGTTGTGCACGGCACGCCTTAGGCGCCTACAAATTATTAGACACACGCATACTCTTGCCACTGGGTATGTGCCCATACATATACACATATTGTTACGTGCCATTTCCTTGGAGTAACGAAAGGCAATATACGTATATATGTAAAGTACATAGACAGACAGACCCATAAGATACACATGTTGCAAGAGCAACAACCTTCGCTGCAAAACACTTCTGTGGTTCATAACAACTATTCTCTGCCAAACCAAGTATGCATCACAGTACGTTGATGTCAACTCTAGTTGAGTCCACACAATAATTCTTTTTTGGTAAGAAGAAGCATTTAATCGCTTAGGGAAATTGCATGAGAGGAACGCAAGCATATGCCACGAGTGACTAAGAATATGTTTAAAAACTGGATTACTTACCTTATTACATGATTTTACTTTAAAAAATCTGACATTAAATACAATGGTTTCAACATTATTACCTCCTCTGCCACTTTCAGACTTTGCATTGATACATGGTGGCAGATAGTGCAAAATTAACGGGGACACAGGAAGAAGGAAGCACAAGTGGCAACTTCAACTGAACTTTAATGCAAAAAATTCTTGCATATAAATGTCTAGAAGGAAATAAATAAATCCACAGACAAATGTTATAACGTCGTGTTTCTTGCAAAAAGCACAATCCAAAACTGCTACGCACCCTCTGTATACCTCTATTCTTTTCTTGTAAGCGAAACAGATGGTGCATTCATACACACTAAATCATCATGCTGCATTTCCGCGGCCTCTACAATCAAGCGACAAGACTGGTTTCGGGTTACAATACATTATACAGGAGTTTATTTACTCTCATGTACTCTCATACCCACAGCGCCATTTAGGCATTAGAGTGGGGGGGGGAGTTACATACAGCAACGTAAACAGCTTATGGCATGCAATAAACAGCAGTATACTATACAATACAATAAAAAAAGCAAGGGAACAAAAGTGGTACATCAGGATATCAATATACAGCACGAACAACAAAAAACTTTTTAGGCAAAAATGGCATCATACAACTAAGTAACAAAGCACTATGTAATGATAGCGAACTCTACATTAACTATATACTGTAAAATAAAGAACAAAATTTCAAAGAGAAGTTGCAAAATGTTCATTATTAAGTATACCAACTATGGCAGCAGGCAGTCGAATCACCATTCTAAAATGGTTTTGGGGAAAAAGTGCTTTTGAAAAGCTTAGTTCTACAACTGTATTCCCTAACCTTGAGCTCGTGATCTGTTCGTCTGGATATTTAGTGCTGTTGAAGAATATACTTTTTGTTGTGTGTTCCAATTTGGACATAAAATATACAGTTAAACCTGGATATAACAAAATTGACAAATTCCTGAAAAACTTCGTTCTAAAGAGAATTTCATTATATGCAGGTTCGGCACGAAAATTAGAAAAATAAACGCTTCTCAACTTCTTGTACAATGTCTACCTTTGTATCTCGCTGCAGACGAATGTTCAGGAGCAGTTTTTGGATTAGTCGCCGACGGTATGAGCACTTGACAGTGTTAATAATTCCTTTATCAAGGGGCTGGATGAGCTGAAAACTGATTTCAATGTTGGAGAGCTCGAGCCCATTTACGTGGTGTGCAGTGCAATTCTCTATCAATAGACAAATCTGGCGTCCTTGCCTCTTGACGTCATTGTTGAACTCCATCAGCCATTCACTAAATATGTCGCGCGTAATCCAAGCTTTCGTGTGCACCACATATTTTACGGGCATCCTGTGGGTTCCTTTGACGCATCTAAGTCGGGCGCTTTTGCTGATGACCAGCGGGACTCGCTTGTCGCTTCCGTCTGAATTTACGCACAGTAAAATAGTCAAATGACGTTTGCTCTGCTTACCGCTGTGGTAGACGTCTCCTTTAATCGTAAGGGTACGGTTCGGAAGCAACTCATAGAAAAGCGCCGTTTCGTCAGCTTTGTATACATCCGACGCTTCGTAGCGCTCCAAAATACCTGGTAGCCCGTTAATGCGTTCTAAATCATCGCAGCCCAGGATGCAACCGTAATCCCTTGCTTTTTGCTGCAAAACAGCGCCACTGATGGATACGATGGGCCGGCTTGGCGGGCTAGGCCAGCTGCAGCAAACGGCGGATCAGGTTTGAATGAAGGGAGGGGGAAAGGTCACGCCCGCGACGAAACAATCGCTGGGTCGTGGGATGCAGGCCCACCTCGCACACGCTCGCACGTACGCACACGTGCGCTCGCAGTCCCCATGAATTCGAGTGCGCCAAGCGCGAGGCCGCCGCTTCATATTCCATCGCGGCGGAGAAGGTGTTCCGGTTCCTGCTCGGGCAAAAATGACAAAATTTGGGGTGAAATTTCTAGGTTGTTGGCGGGGAAAATTCGTTATTTCGAGGGGGTCTCCCACTGCCACTTCGTTACGTAGAGGTCTCAAATACATGTGCTTCTATGGATTAACGGCGGGGAATCGAAAAACTTTGTTATATCCAGGAATTCGTTATATGGAGGTTCGTTATAAGCAAGTTTAACTACATTGTGAAAAAGTTTCAAACGTAATGTCTGCCTTCTCTTTTCTAAAGTGTCCCATTTTAATGTTTGTTTTGCAGTAGTAATGCTAAGGTTTCTCTCATAGTTGCCGATTACGTACTGTGTTGGTATATTCTGAACTCTCTCAAGTTTATCTCAGTCGGTACATGTAGGAGGGTCCCATATGGTGCATTCATATTCTAAAATGGGTCTAATATAGCTTTTGTACAGTAGATCACAAGCCTTCTGGGGAAATAGTTTTGTATTGCGCCGTAGAAATCCTAACACTTTGCATGCCTTTGCTGTAATGAAATCAACCTGCCTGTGCCAACATGGACGGTGTGAGAAATGCACCTAAGTACACCAGCTTTTTTTCTTTGTATGTCCTTGTTTCACTGTACAGGCTGTGCGAGCGGCTCAGTCAGGGTACCCAGCCTGTTCTATCCCTTGTTCCGCTGGTTGTATAGTGCCATTTATTTCACGAGTATACAGTCATCATTAGGAATATTAGCACAAGTTACCGACAACATATGCGATAGGCAACATTTCAATGTTGCTGGGACCTGCATTCATCTGAACAGATTGTGTAATTTTTACTTGACAACCTTGGTAATGTTCTTACACAGACTCTTGCAAGTTAGTTACCACCACACAAAGCACAAATGAAGTATAGAACAGGCACTGGCTTGGTAGTACATGCACATAAAGAGAAAAATGCAGTGCACAGGAGCAGGAATTCGCATGGAAACTCTCCCTGAAAATTGACACACGTACTATTCTGTAAACTGCTACTCTTCTGGTGTATACATTATTTGAACTTAAAAAATAAGAATCATTTTCCTATTTGACAGCAGTCATCTTCAATGTTTCCTGAGCAATTATTACATATAGCGCTGCTTACTGTATCATTAGAATTCTTGTCCTATTTCAGGTATGTATGTGGGCACTGTTGGCTTGTGCAGACTTTAGTTCCGCGTGTGCACAAAAGAGTGTGTGCAAATGTCTACAGCCATCTACATCGGGAATTAAGGCATGAGCAGGCTAAGACAGGTACACAAGATATTTTTATTAGTAAAAGCAGCAACAGCAAGGAGTGAACTGCCACACAAAAAGTAAGCAAGTGTTACACGTTTAAACATGAATGCGAAAGCCTGCCAGCAGTGGAAGATGACGATGACGAACGCGCGAGCAGTGGCACGAGCGCTAGGGGCAGTGTGGGCACGCTGGTATGATCAGCGGTATCAGAGCCAACTGTGGGAGAAGGTGACAACGACGAACGTGCGAGCAGTGGCACGAGCGCATCTCTGACCACGGGACCAATGTGATCCGGCACGCACTAGGCACACCTTTAGTAAACCGCAACCGTGGAGCAGCCGTGGCTTCAGGGAAGCGTGCTCGTCTCGCACTGCGGAGGCCCGGGTTTGATTCCCACCCAGACCGAAATTTACCAAATTTTCTTTTGAAAGCAACTAATTTACTTTGTTTACAGGAACCTCCCTGAAAAATGTGACCTCAATCCGAGCATTTTTAGACGTGTTTTTACTCTTTGTGGCGTCGGCCATTTTTCGTCGTGGCAGTTTTCGCCAAGGCCACCGCCAACATAGACCCCTAAGGCTTTCGCCTTAATAAAGCCTCGCCTCATAATTTATTTTTATTTATTTATTTGATTTCATTACCTTCAATGCCCGAAAGCGTTACAGAAGGGAGTGGGAAAAAAATACATAATTGTTGCGATTGTTAGCGGCTAGTACATACAGTAATAATTGTCGACAGCGGATTTAAATGCAGAAACACTTGGAATTGTGACGATGGAGGTGGACAGGTGGTTCCATTCCATAATGACATAAAATGTTGAATACATGGGGTATTGTTACTACATGGGCAGCGGTTCAACTGTTCACCACACAGACACCACAAACATGGGGGACTGAACCTTCACAAAGAAAGGAAAATGGTGAAAAACTGATCACACACTTCATCACAGAAATGAACATGTATAGTACACTTGAATTCGTAGCAAGTAGAGAATTAAGAGAACACAATATGAAACCAACATGAATGGTATGACCTGGCACAATATCTCGATTGAGGAGGATCACTCTGACAGCAAAGAATTCACGAATCAAATAATAAACATGAGTGGCATAATGCACTTTAGATCCCTTGACTAAATAACACAAATATGTGAAAATGACAAATATCACAAAATTAAAAAAAAATTACATTGAATGAGATTCAATTCAAAACCACGACATGGATTATTAGGTACGCCGTAGTGGGGGATTCCGGAATAATTTTTTGCCACCTGAGGTTATCTTTAACGTGCACCGAATGCAAAATACGTGTTTTAAGTTCGAAGCACTTTAGGGGCCCGGGCTGTCAGCGTGTAATGTCGTGGTCACGCACAAAAACAGGGTCAAAACAAGTGCAGAGAATTGATCAAAACTGGTTCAAAATTAACCAACATGATTCAGAATAATGTAAAAGATAGGAAAAATCAAGCATTAAGCACATTAATTAGCAGAAACTCGTGAAAATCAGGAAATTCTTGTAATGTGATCTCATGTCGTCGTTCTCACGTGCAGCAAAGGCTTTGGCTCCATGTGCATGTTGGTTTGGCTGCATGAGTGTGGCGGTTTTCCACCATTGT